>NC_143577.1:57118813-57419146 GCF_048544385.1 Mastigoproctus giganteus
GTTCTTTATTTAATGGCCAATTTTCACTCAGACGTGGGTTAATTACACCTGCGCACACAATCCCAGAGAGTTCCTTAGGTTAGCAACCTTCTGCAGGATTGTCGTGATCTTTCTTGTCCGTCGTGAGCACACCACACACACAAACTCACACACGTGCCTCCCTTTTGGAGGCTCGTTCTTCACGCAGCTAAGTGATGACGTATTTTAATTAAGTCGGTCATGAATAAGGCGAACACCAAAAAAGAAAAATAAGCGCTGACCTACACTGCCTATCAAAATATTAGAGTATTGGGCAGAACAGCGTCTCCTGTTGAATTTAAATAGCCGATTTATTAATTTTCGAAATTACATTTTAGAAACTTCATAAGACACGAACATGCAATTTTTTTCATATTATTTTATAAGACATTATGCTAACAAAATAACCTATTCTATAATTTATTAATGCACTTTATATACCCTGTTCTCTTGAACGTTTTGACCACCCCTCGTATAAACATAAGACAAAAAATCCAGAGTGTGCTCTAGTAATATTTAGCAGCAAAAACGGAATTCTGTTAACTTATCGGAATAAAATCTACAGGTATCATATTAGAGTGGTTAACAATATGTTATGATTGCACAATCAGAAGATTGTCAAATACATTTAGCCATGTGAGATAAGATTTCTAAGTTGAACTTCATCGATATAATAACAACCAGATTCCATACGCATAAGATCATGGTTGTCATCTAACATATTTACATTTTGGAGCGATGGTAAAACTCAATCCGTTCTTACTCGAAAATATTTAAAATCTATCTTACGTTAGATATGCAGATTGGGGACGGATGCGACTGACTTTTTACAGATCGTTGTTCAGATAGGAGATGAGTACGTCAAAAAATAGCGTAGACAGACAGTGTGCATTCACCAGTTTGAATCTTTGAAAAAGAAAAGCACTTATTTTATTGGATACTGCGGAATGTTTATTTATTAAGTTAATACAATTACCGTTTTTAGCATCAGATGCCTGTCTAGACAGAATATTTATTCGAATTAGCCGCGACGTACAAAAGCTATCACAGTGGTATCGTCCTGTAGTAGTCGATCACGTGCCCTTAGGCATGCTCCTGATTTTTTTCTTGCTTGTTGAAGAAGCTAAAAACATACCGATAACCGCCAATCGCCCACAGTTACCGAAAGCGAAAAGTAGCCGATGGTAGTACAGGTTGATGACCCCTGGAAGCGTGTTCCAGATGAAAGTGATCTTGTCAGCTAATCAGACCTGAACAGTCCCTTTAATCGCACGGACAATTCAAATATCTGTAAGGAAGTGGTTCTCTGGCAACCTTTCGCTAATTAAACATTCTTAAGTCTCACCGCAATATCAGAATTTTAAAGACAATCATCCAGTCCGAAAATTATGGATACTTCCCTCCCACTTGGCGCTACAATTTGTTCCAATTATCACACCACAGTGTAGTTCTTGTTAGTACTTTTCACCCTCCCCTTGTTGGGTCAGGTAAGGCCACTGGGTCAGACAGTTCGTTACGACTTGGTACGCCTGGTTTGCTTAACTATGTACACATGTAGATGTTGCCAGCTGTGACAATATTATTGCTACTGCATTGGACCAGATCTCCGCGGGACAGATGGAGTGCAAAATGAATGTTTTTAAAGTTGTACTGATAACTTACTTTTGATCAGCCATTGCCCTGCCGAGATTTTATTGGTCTTTCAAATGGGAAGGGGGAGTTCTTATTTTTCCTTTAAAGAGCATTCTTACAGCTCTTTTGAATCACAAGATTTTTGTTTTCGGTAACTTAGGGACCAAAGAGGCAATGCCTATATTTATAAGGCTGGAGTATATCTGTTTAGCCAGGGGCGGATTCAGGCACGGCTTGAGCCCCTGGACCCTTTTGTCCAGGGGCCCCAAATTCCTAACTTGCATTTTTTTTGTGTTCTAGTATTATTATTAATTTGTAAAACGTTTTTTGCTTATTATTACGACCTTGAAGCAGCTTTTAAACCAAAGTCCTCTACAAATTGCGAAGTTTTCACGGTTAGAATGTTAGTGGTTGTGGATATTGCACTTGCTTTTGCACGACCCTGGTAGAATAGAACCAAGCTTCCATGTTTTTTAGACTAACAACGTTCTAAAATATGTTCCTAAATTATTATGTGTGGACACTGTAATTGTTATCTTTATTAATAATAACAAATGGAATATTAGTGAGAGAGGAGCTAACAGCTCCTCTTAGTTGATCGATTATATTATTCAATAAGTGACCATATTGATTTAACTTATTGTGCCATGCACATTATACTAATACCTAAAAGTGCCCACTAAGAACACTAGCCCTGAACCCCAAGAACCTAGATCCGCCCCTGCATTTATCATATTTTACGTGTAGCGTCACTGTGGACTTTCTCTCATTCGGCGTGTTCTTTCCATTTCAGATTTTTCAATGTGACGTCAGGAGGTAAGATGGCACACATGTACCAAACCCATACCGGTCATTTATATTTATTTTCATGTTAGGTTAGAGACAAAGGACACGTCTTTATATGTTTTCCTTAATAGTGCGCTGTTTTTCAACCGGTATTCCAGTAGCATTATTCGTGTAATGCTAGTCGCACCCTTTTTGGTGGAACACAAATGTTCCATCACGAAGTTTTTTTTTTTTTTTCCTCCTATTGAAATTTTAATAATTAAAAATGCCCTTTCACCACTGGTATTAATAAAAAATATTTTAGTAAGTTGCGAGAGCCTGCGTTTTAAAAAAAATCAACATACATTTTATCAATAAGCCAGTTAAGACTGATGGAATTCTGCTAAATATCTTCTGTTGTTGTTATTTGGTTTTTAGGAGCATTAGCAACTAAGGTCACTTTGCTCTGGGGATATGCAGTGGTCATTCCCTGACCTTTCCGCATCCTTCGTATTTGGTGGTCACGGGCTCGAACCCCGGTTTAATCAAGAAGCGTGTGCTACACCTAAATCTATCTATTGGCGTTTGTAGCTGGAGCACTGGGGAAGGACTATTCTGGACTTTGCTGTCCTATTCGTTCTTCAGAGTTTCGTAATAGAGAAAATACAGAATGTGGCCAAAAACGGACATTTGGAGAACGAAACGGCGGGACAAAATATTACAAACCGGGACGATTCCAGTAAAAGTAGGACTAATGGCACTCTCCACTAGTCCTACTTGATCTCGGGACAGACTACTGTCACCAAGATAGGGTATATAAAAACGGATTTATTTCTATTTTATTAAGAGCTTATGGTCTCATTTCCCCCAAAGCAAACACTTTCACATGTCACTCCACCCCTCCCCTGAGCACTGACTTTTGTTCTGTCTTCCTTTGTTCGCAGAAATTCCCATGCCCTCAACTGTTGCAATATCCATTACCTCTTTTTCTTCGTTTCATGGCCTGCTAATTCATTTCGAATCCATTTGCATAAGGGCAACGAAACTGTTTAGAAATCATTAGCACACATCTGCAAGCGAAAATCCCCTTCACACACACACACAAAAAAATGACTTAAATCAAAATGGAACGCAATCTGTTACGCCATCAGCGCCACCTGAATTTTTACACCCGTACAAGTTTTTCTAGGTCGTACAGTTGCGCGTGACACTTCTAGCAGTCTAAAAATCTTCTATGGAGGCGTCCACCAATTTACGGCTATTTCGAGTTTAATTAAGCGGATCCCTTAATTTTCGACATGGTTTTCACGTAAATAATCAACGTGGTGGTTAAAATGAATCTCGAGCATCACGGAATGTCTCACTGGCAGATCAGTTCCTTACGAGTTTCAGAGCGAGGAAAAGTTAGTGTAGTCCAACCAGCTGAAGTGACCTTTAGTAGAAATCATCAAGCCCTGTTTTTATTTTGGTTATGATTTTTTTTTCCCTTAGGGGAGAGAAAAAAAAAAGTGGTGAAAATTCACACTATAAATTTATTATAACGGCCTTGATGGTCCTCGCTTCTAAATCTAAACTCATGATTGAAGCCACCTAGCTTAAAGTCCTCCGCTGTACTAGAGCCAACTTAAGTATCAATTTATTCGGCTCACATAGATAGTCTCCCAGGAATTCATTAACCAAGTATGTAGGTGCTGACCTTTAACATTTACAAGCATTTCTTGATTAACTATCTGCTAAATGTTTTCTGATAAGTTTCCTGACTACTATACACTCTTCTAGCAATTGATCTCATTCTATAATTAATGTGTATGTTGGGCTTCGAATATTACCGGCATGTTTAATGAAGCATGTAAGCCATTTGCTTCTCCTTACATTCTCGAAATATTTGCTAAAAAACTTTATCGTGTCCGTGGGCTTCAAGGTAAAAAAACTCATTGATATATTTTCTATAACTGTGTTTTGTCGGCTTGAAACTAAAGTTACAGGATTTTTACATCGCTGATATGCCACCTATTTGCAGATATGAACTTAAAGTGGTCAGGAGCGGGAGTGCAGTAGTACACGCTCTTTGAGTAGACTGGGGTTCAAGCCCCTGACTGGCAAATACGGTCGATCTGCCAACCCGCACTGGACCAGCGTAGCAGATTATGGTCCTTTTTCCCTCAACATGAATTGTTGAGGAGGCTTCCATCCTGCAGTGGATTTATAATGGCTACTGCTTACCTTACCTTTTTTTTTTACTTAAAGTTCAATAAGATAAAACAAAAAGCATTTTACTTTAATTATTTTTAAGGTTTAATTCTGTTTTACAAAATAGAAACTTGGTTTTTATATCCAATAAACTCTGTAAAATCCAGTGCCCTCAGGGATTGAGAATTGCTTGGAGTTGCATTACTTTCAACAGATAACGTCAGCAATGATTTATGACAACTTTGAAAACTGATTTCGTATATCGAATGCAGCTAACATTGAACAACTTCTTTACAAGTGTTTGTCTATGTATTGTCACCAAAGATCACATGAGACCAGTTCGTACTAGCGCAATATAGGACAGCTCTCGTTGCAAAAGAAAGTAGGGACTACTCCATTCAAAGGAATTTCTAACGGAGTTGAGTTAGCCAGTCCCAGAAGATGGAGGAGGTTTAAGGTTTGGTATTACTTCTGGGAATACCATGATAAACGAAGCGGAAACTTTTTGTACCTGAGTTTGTATTGACTCTCAAAAGCCACCATGGAAGCAATTCAAATGTCGCTTTAAACCCCTTTACTACTAGGTGGTATCTAGCAGCGCGTGATAAATATCTACTAAGTATCCTTTCTTATCTGGATCACGGAATATTTTTCCGTATTCCTTTCACCATCGCCCAGTTCAAGCAGCCTTATAATAGGTCCTGTCTAAACAGTGTTCATGATTAACGCCAGCTGTAACCTATTTTCGTCTCTTTAGAAACTGTGCGATACTTAACCATCCGAAAGAATGGCAGGGAACGTTTAACGAACCAGGGGACGGTGTTACGGTAGGTAATTTTATTAACTGTGACGTCATCGTTCTCAGCGGGGTGCTTTTTTATTGGCGAATGATTCAAAATAAACGACATTGTTTACCAACTTTACAAGCGGCCATTCAGATGTCGGATGAATATGTACTTGTAGCTCGTGCGTCGGTACACTTAGTGCTGCTAGCTTTATGTAATATAGCTGTACACTATGAAGGATAACTGCTTTTTTTTTTTTAGGGAATGGGGGGGGGGAGGATTTAATTTTTATAGAATTCAGTGGAAAAAGAGTCCTATAAATTTACAGTTTGTATAACTGCAAACATTATAATAACAAAATATTCTTCATAAAAAAAAAGGGGGCAAATAGGTTCATAAGGATAAAAAAAAAATTTTTAAAAAGTTTATTTTTATTACTTTGTTTTGCAAAGGTAAGTTCAAGAGCAAAACTAAGAAAAGCTTTACAAAAATATTTAACAAAATGCATATTTTGTTAAAAAAATATCTAACATAAAATAATATATGTAAATTTATTTAAAAAGGACAGTTCAATTTTCTTATTTTTCGCATGAATGTACTTTTTTTTTTTTAAATATCACGCCCACCGTTTTAAAAGTCAAACTGCATACAACTCATATCAAAATTGCATCTAGTATAAAATGCGTGCTTCCACTGTTTCAACTTTTAGTTGTGTTTTCTCGCTGGTCCACATATATTACTGAAAATATTCTCTCAGGAGGAACATTTGATACCGGGGAACATCGGCAAAATTCTATGATTTTTAAAATATTTTTAAAAGATATTTGTTTATCAATAAAATATCTAAATATTTCAACCCATTTATGATGACATGTGTATATGTAAAGGGCGGCTCCTAGAACGTCAGTTCAACTCCGCCTCTATCTCTGTGAAGAATAGTACCACACTGTAAAGGGCCAGAAACGTGAATGACGTAGCTTTGCGTGTATTATGTGTGTGTTCTGTTCTGGCCGCTTGGCTACCCAGAAGCATCACTCACCTGGACAGACGATTCTGGGTACTCGTCCACATCACGGGAAGGTGGGCCAGTCCCTGTAAAGCACGTATTGTCTCAAAAGAGACTCTGACCCACCTGGTGTTGCCAGAAGGTAGGCCAGGATCCTCTGGGGGCCCATTCAAGAGGGGAAAAAAATGATGGCAGGTCATTTCCTCATTTTGTCGCCACTCTTCGGGTTTTTCCATAGTAACATAATTTTTAACACAAACTTCATCGAATAACTCGCCATTGTCAATATTCAGTTTTCTTTTATTTGAAATTAAATAAACACTTTTCTCAACCTTCGTCCACAATGGAATTTCTCGCAAAAGGATCCATTCAAATACTGTACTTTCATTTCTAGGAAGGCGCTATCCCATTGATTCAAATAGTCAATGCAGGTTTGGTAAAATGATTGAACTGATCCCTTAACTAATTTTACACCAAAGTTATTTTGTTTTTCTTCTAATTCTGAAATGATTTCTTGTTCCAAAAAAATACAACTTTAGCGGCTTAAAAAGTTTCAAAATCCTTTCTAAAGCCGGTAGAAGAGTAACCTAGTAGTTTTTTTTATACCGAACATGTATATCATCACATATTTCCTTAAACTTTTCAATTCTAATTGTGTAGATGTAAAATTATGAATAAATTTTCACTAATACAACTACCAATACTAATGCAGTTGTTGCATATGTGGCTGGCACAATTGACACCAATCAACTTATTGCTGAAGGTTTTTGAATTTTATGGAAAACGTTTTCGCCTTTTCTTTGGGGACCACCAAAATTACAATTGGTATTGTCCGCACATGAAGCAATTAATTTTTCAGTAGTTTCTTGTCTGTCCAGCGATTCGTTGATGCAAGCTGTTATTATAAGTGTTATTATGATCCAGTGTTGGCATTCGAGGTGAGGGGATGCGCTTAGTCAGGGCTCCTCAGTTAAGTGGTTTACTTTTGGATAGTGCTTTTAAATATTTGATTTATTTAGATATTTTTGGATTATTTTGTTATAGGTTTCCTGTAACAGTTTGATTTTAATAATATTATAGATATAATTTTTTAAAGTTAACTTTCATTGATATTTATTTAATTTTATAACGGTAGTTACGAGATCTGCCTTAAACACGTCACAGGGTATCGTGACTCACACGGAAATAGCCGATGGCGATTTACGGGTGAGTCATGATTTAATCCGTTGTGGAACCTGTGGAATGTTTTCCAAGGTCGACCTGGTGACTAATCCTACCTCACCTGGGGATTCGTTTCTTTGTGATCAATGTAAGGAGTGAACCGATCTTAAATTACAATTTAGTGCACTGATGGAACAATTTGAGTCCCTGAAAAAACGAGTGCTTGCCCTCGAGAATAATGCATCTGGGAGCTCTTCGGGGACTCAAGACTCCAGCAATCTACCAAGTGATGCACACCTGATTCGGGCCTCAAAACAGAAAAACCAAGTGCAAACTACTCTGGTTAAAAAGGATTTTGTTTTATTAGGAGACTCCATTGTCAGGGAAACGGGGAATATTTTTTGTAATAAGGATAGGTGGAGTAGAACCAGGGTATGTCTGCCGGGAGCAACTATTGATGATGTC
The DNA here is from genome assembly GCF_048544385.1 of Mastigoproctus giganteus. NCBI lineage: Eukaryota > Metazoa > Arthropoda > Arachnida > Uropygi > Thelyphonidae > Mastigoproctus > Mastigoproctus giganteus. Next base: position 57,126,836 of record NC_143577.1, read on the forward strand.
ACCAACAGGTTGTCAGATTTTAAAGGGGGTAAAGAGAATATTATTATCCGTGTGGGGACTAATGACATTAAACGTACACGATCTGACGATTTGTTGGAAAAATACAGGACCATGCTGAGGAAATGCCGCGAGCTAGGCCATAATGTCTATGTGTCTGCATTTCTGCCCAGACACGATAGGAGGGATTATATGTTAAGAGCCTTGTGGATTAACTCAAGACTTGAAGGAATCTGCAAGGCTTTAGGGGGGAAATTTCTATCAGCATGGCCCACACTTGTAGGTAGAAGGAATTTGTTCTGTAGAGACGGAATACACTTAAACAAAGGTGGTGCAAAAGTTTTTGCCAGTATTATTGAGGATACCTTAAAGGTTCAGGGAAACTGCTAGCTAGGGGGGATGTGGGTAATACTGACACGCGTTTATCTGATAATATTGGTCAAAGTAACTCTTGCACATACCTTAAGAGCTCTTATCTGCTACCCCAACTGGACGTATTATCTAGATGTTCTGTGGGCAAAGACGTTTCACGTGAGCGGGTAACTAATATCAGGGAAGAGTGCCTAAAAAACTTCAAGGGTTGTGTTAGGGTTGTTAAATATACAAGAACAGTTATTTTGTTATTTGGTTTTTAGGAGCATTAGCAACTAAGGCCATATTGCTCCGGGATATGCGGTGGCCATTCCCTGACCTTTCCGCATCCTCCGTATTTGGTGGTGACGGGCTCGAACCCCGGTCTAATCAAGAAGCGTGTGCTACGCACTGCTGCTCCTTCCCACCTGGCTACGGAGGCGCCTTACAAGAACAGTAAATCTTAATTGTTTATACAGTAACGTTAGAAGTGTCGTCAATAAAATGAGCGAATTCGAACTGCTGGTTAAAACAAGTAACGCGGACATAATAGGGCTTACAGAGACGTGGTGCCACCCGGAAATTGGTGATAATGAGTTTAAGTACGGCTTGTATAATGTATTTAGGAAGGATAGGGTAGATAGAAGGGGTGGTGGGGTAATGCTTCTTATCAGAAGCAGCCTGAGTGGATGATAGCTTTCCCGGATTCAGACATTTCACATGCTAGTATAGAGTCTGTATGGTGTGAGATAGTTGGAAACAAAGGTATAATGCGCGTAGGAGTAATCTACAGACCAGGTGATTGTGAAGATTATGACGAAAGCCACTACATGCAAATGAATGGTCAAGTAAGCGTCAATGTCGTATTATGGGTGATTTCAATTTGCCTCTAATTGATTGGAGTAAATGGGAAGGAAACTCGACATGGGGAACTAAATTTTTAAATCAACTAGATGACTGTTATTTGTATCAACATGTCAGGGAAAGTACTAGAGAAAAGAATATCCTAGACCTCATCATCACACATGAATCAGATGACATAACAGGGCTGACAGTAGAGGAACCAGTAGCAGGAAGTGATCACGGAGTTCTAAGGTGGATGATGACGAGAGAGGTAGCAGAAGTAAAAGGCAAAGGAATGGGTTTTAATTTCAGAAAAGGAAATTACGATGCCTTAAGGTACTACATGGCCTCTATTAACTGGGTAGATATCGTGCAGGAAATGAATACATTTGAACTGTGGTACGCTTTTAAAACATTAATCACAGATGCCTTGAATGAACTTTTACCATTAAAAAAATACTGCACGAGGAGGGTTCCAAGTTGGATGAATAGTGAAGTTGCCACATTACTTGAGCAGAAAAAGGTGGCATGGAAAGGTTACAGAGCAATAAAAAGTACTGAAGCCTATAACAGCTACAAGGTGATGTGTAATAGAGCCACAGAAAAGGTTCGACAGGCAAAGGCAGTTTATGAGAAATCACTAGCAAACAGAGCAAAGAGGGGGGATAAAGAATTCTTCACATATATAAATGCCAAGAAGGGCAGGACAAACCAGATCGGACCTTTACGTAAGGGAAAGGGGACAGTAATAAATACACCAGCTGCTGTTGCAGATGAACTCAACAGTTATTTTGCATCGATATTTACAAATGAAAAGCCTTTTGTGGCAATGGGAAATTGTGGGAGCGAAATTAAAAAATATGTAATTAATGATATTGAAATTTCGCAAGATTATTTAATGAAAAAACTTTCGAGCTTACAGACCAGTAAGGCTCCTGGAGTTGATGGAATATACCCTATAATCTTAAGGGAGGCGGCAAGCGAGTGCATTGAACCATTGAGGCTAATTATGCAAGCATCACTAGACTCTGGGGAGATTCCCTTGGATTGGAAAAGTGCAAATGTATCTCCCATACATAAGGGTGGCTCTAAAAGTGAAGTTGGAAATTATCGACCTGTCAGTCTGACTTCAGTAGTAGGGAAAATCATGGAGGCAATGATCAAGGGTCGAATTCAGGATCATTTGGATCGAATCGAAATTCTCAAGGATACTCAGCATGGTTTTGTAAAGGGAAAATCATGTTTAACAAATCTGGTTCGCTATTTCGAAAGGGTCACGCACGAGCTGGATTTAGGGAATAATTTCGACATTGTTTATTTAGATTTCAGCAAAGCTTTTGACTCAGTCCCACATGAGCGGTTGCTTTATAAGCTGGAACAGGTTGGAATCACTGGGAAAATCCTTAGATAGATAGAAGGATGGCTTCATGGCAGGAGGCAGAGGGTTGTGATAAATGGCTATTCCTCAGATTGGGTTGATGTAAGAAGTGGAGTTTCCCAAGGATCAGTGTTAGGACCACTGTTGTTTTTAATTTTCATAAACGACATTGTCTAAATTTGCAGCCGATGTTAAAATTGGTAGAGTAGTTAATGATCACTGTCTAGCTGAGCTTCTTCAGAGAGACCTAGATAGACTTCAGGATTGGTCAAAAAAAATGGCAGCTATGCTTTAATCCAACAAAGTGTAAGGTATTACACCTGGGAAACAGTAATCCCAAAATAACTTATTCACTTGGTGGAGTTCAACTAAACCCAGTACTGGAGGAAAGGGACTTGGGTGTTAAGATACGGTCAGACATGAAATTCTCTGAGCATTGTAAACAGGTTGCAAGGAAGGCCCATGGTGTCCTATCGATGATCTATCGAACTTTTGCAAGTAGAGAGATAGGGACGTGATAATCCCATTGTATAAGGCTTATGTTAGACCACACTTGGAATACTGTGTTCAAGTATGGAGACCGCACCTAAAGAAAGACATCGAGCTTCTTGAAAGGGTGCAAAGACGGGTAACGCGCCTGGTGAGATCTGCAAAAGGGCGTCCTTATGAAGAAAGACTTCGAATATGTGGGTTGCAGAGTTTGGAAACTAGACACCTTAGAGGAGATTTGATTGAGGTGTTTAAGGCTCTGAGAGGCATCAGTAAAATGAATGAACGAAATTTTCAAGCTTATACATGATGCTAGAACTAGAGGACATAAATTCAAGTTACGGGGGGGAAATGTTTTAATTGGACTGCAGGAAGTTTTATTTTAGCCAGCGACTTACATTACTAATACTAATGTCAGAATTTTCACCTGGTAGTTGCTTTACACACAAAACCTAAACTTTAACGACTTGGTTTGGTAAAAAATGCCTTACTAGAATCGAGCACAACTTTCTATTACCATGATTAGAACAGTCTGAATAATATTTTTTTTTTTTTTTTTTTTTTCATGAAAACCCCAAACACGAAAGGTATCAAAACCTATAGTACTTAGTACCGTGCATGGGTTGAAGGAGAAGTATGGGGGGAGGGGGATGCCGGAAACTTTGCTCTAGAGACTAAACATGGGTTTCACCACTTCAAGTCTCCAATAAGCAAAGTGGTGGTATTTCACCGGTTGATGAAAGTCATCTACCACTCCCAGATGGTAACATAATTTACTTTAGATAAATTAGCTTTGACTAAAGTAACAGAGTATGGACCGAAAACATTTCAAACTTCCGTTTTTGTTCTACCACAAGAATACTTTTCATCAAAACACTTTTTGATTAATTTTTGAAGGGCAGTTGTTTGAACGAAATGAGTGGTTGTGTTTCACTGAGTGATAACATCAAGTTGCTTCTTTATGTGGTTCCATTCGTTCAATAAAAATTAAATAACTAAACAAAAATGAAAATTATCCTTGAAGAGGTGGACCGATCTCTTGGCCACCATGTTCACCAGACTTGAGCCTATTGGATTTTTTCTATGGGGACATGCTAAGACTGTTGTTTATTCAACAAAACCTCTCTCTTTAGAAGATCTTCGGACTAGGGTAATTAATGTGATTCAGAGTATCACTGAAAGTCAACTGCAAAACGTATTTGTAGAACTTCAGAATCGTATCTCAGTTTGTATATGTAATGACGGTGGACATGTTGAGAATTAAAATCCCAAGAATAAATGTATGTAAAACTGTAATAAATTCTTTCCTTTACCCTTTTAACAGATTGATTTTATCATGAATAGAAGTAATGAAAATTTTAAACTGCACAAGCACCTATAATAACCGTGTACTGTATTCATAATTTTTTATTATTTTTAAAGTGTTACTAAAATAAAACGGAAGCACCACTTTATATATATATATATATATATATATATATATATATATATATATATATATATATATATATATAGAAGAAAAAAAAGCAGTTTAATTGAACAAAAAATTGCCATTTTTAAATACGTAATTTCAGAAGTCCGTTTTAACAAGATCACTAGAACAGAATTACTCAAAAAGAATTATAAAAAAAGGAGTTCAATTTCTAATTGGGGGGTTAAAAACGTTCGCAGTCTTCCCCACCTCATCTCCCAGAATTCAACGCCGATTAAATAGTTTTTGGTCAACAACTAATAAAATTCCCAACACACATGATTGGCGTCTCGTGTAGAATATCTTGAGCAGCCCACGCGGAGAGCTCGAAGCCATGTGACCAACTGTCCCTGATATTGAAATCAGAATCGCAAACATAATTCTAATTGTGTCACTGTGTTTATAAACATGGTGACAGATTCCCGACCTTTCACTTGATCTACAACTAAAAATTTAAATTCTGTCTAATTATTCAGTGTACCCTTGAAGTCCAACGTTATCGATGAAAAGAGAAGCGTGTAAAGTTCGAATTACTGTCATATCTGGCCACTGATTTACGTGTTTATTACAGCTACGGAGGTCCAACGTCCAATAGCCATGCATCCAAAGCACTCTCTTACACCTTCCGTGTTAAGATAGCAGTATTCGAGGGTCACTTATTTTACGTGACGTTTACAAGTTATAGTGGCTCGGAATATCATGTTTGCATCGTACGTGATGTAAACATGGATATAGATATGAATTAAGTGGCATTACTGGACTTCTTAATATCTTGGTTAATTTGCTTGGCTTTATAGAGTTACATGTCAGGAAGATATAGAAAAGGAAAGCTTGCATGGGGAAACGTTTTTTATAATATAAAACATAAATGTATTGTTTATTAAAACTATTTTAATATTAAATGAGAGATATAGATTAAAAAAAATATATCACCAAGAATGGAATAAATAAACCATTGATTAAACCCATAACTTTAATTTGATAATAAAATATTTTTGAAAATGTGACTTTATTAAAAGATATTTGAGAATGTGTGACTTCAAATCTTACCTGGTGGTAGGCCGGATTAAATCAACTTGTATATTATACTACTCAGTGTGATCACCACAACTTCATGGCTGTATGGATTTGTGAAGCTTCCTTTCGATATTGGTGACGAACAGTGCTTAGGGTTAGAGGTCAATGTAGAAGAAACTTTTAAATAGCTCTGTTAGGGAAAACCTGGCTCAATAATAGACAAAGTACACAAAGTCTAACCTGTGTTTACTTTGGGCTATTATCTTTTCGGAATTCTGCAGATAACGAAACGTTTATAACGGTATATTATATATAACGGTATATTTACCATATTTTTATCTAGATCAAGTGGTAATGTACGTTAGCTTAAAGAGTGCAGCTTTTCCTTAATTTTCAAATTTTACTTCTAGTTTGAAAAACAGAATTGCATTAATATTTTCATTACGTTTTTGATAAGAGAAGTAAAAATCCCTGTTGTTTAGTGAGGCAGGCCACAAATAGGATCAAGTTTGGATTTCAGTTAATTTACTTATTATCCAAATAAAACTTGCTACGCCACTTGAGAAAAACTTTCACTGGCGTAAATAACTTACACCGAAGCGGCGCAAGTTATTTACGATATATTCTGCAGACAGAGTGGTGAAAAGTTTTATGAACAAACCAGGAAGATTAATGTGGGGAAAATTCTCAAGGACACGCAAGTTTCGAGTGTTTACAATTCTTTTAATCGGGTCATACACATGAAGTTTAAGAACAGTAGTACTAAGGCCAACCTTACATGGTGCAAATATGTAGGTTCTCGTGCTGAGCAGTATAAGATACGGTGAAATCGGTGGGACAAATAGGGAGGCCTTCTCAATACAGCCTACGCAACCTTAACCACACTGGACCTCGTTATAGTTTTCGGATTTCATTTGTAAACATTGCAGCTAGGAGGATATTTCTGCGTCGCCACGTGCTTCTTGTTTCACCCCGTTTCTTGTTTTATTCAGTCGAGGTCGCCCTGAGCTTTGAGTCCTACATTTGTTATGTGCAAATATGAAAATCTGTAACATAACAGAAATTATATTTTCTGTTTTTCCCCCCTACGTAGACTGCATTTTATTCCCAATTAAAGTCCACTAATCGCAGCCAACTAGGTAAAGATTATGTACACACAAATCCACCTAAATGAATCAGTGGATAGTTATTAAAATCTTTTCCTGCATGCTCTGTAGCTAAAGATATTAATAAATTTCATATTTCCATCCAGGATGGCTAGCGTTTACAAGAACATTACCATATTTAGTGGGATCGAACCGCTCAAACGCGTGTACTGTTGTATCTACCCCTCTTTTAAGTAAGCAGTTGAATTAATCTGTAGTTTGTTATTATTTATTTAATTTAATTTATTTTTTTTAATCTACCGATCTTTGAAACCTCTGACCAGAGGGTCAATGAATCGGAAACCTATAAACTTAAATATGAAAGTGAGATTATTAAATCCAACGGTATAAAATTTTCCTATTTGCTGTTAGTGCTAATATGCAAATAAGTTATCGGGCTAGAAATATAAAACATTAACCTTCGAAATAAACACAGAAATATAATGAAAATCCAATAAATTACGTAAAAAGTTTTCCAGATTGCAAAGAATTTTCGGGAATACCATTCTCCTTCTCTCAGTAGTGTACAGGAGGAATTATCCACTACTAAGTCAATTGTCACACTTCAAATAACAACACTATTTTTGTGTTTTACTCCTTTCCTGGTAAATAATTTTAAATGGCTGCACGTGTTGCATATTTTCCCTTTCGCTCCACATCAAAATGAACACAAAATGGTAATGTTTTGAATTCTAGTTTACAGTGAGGAGGTGTCTATTTCCGTCTCCTGTCTCAATTGTGAGCGCATGCGCAGTACTGTTTAAAACGATGCCGTTCTGCTAAGTATAGTTCTGTTTTTCACTGTTGAGTACTATCATTTCGTGGCGGAGCCCCACTTTCTCAGTATAGTAGTAAATTTTTTAAAACTATTTTCCAGTAATAAACAATTTTTATTGTCCACATCGTGAATAGATAAAAATAAGAATTTCATAACTGCGATTTCCAATGATTTTGAGCTTTTTTGGCTGTGTCTCATATAAGCAAAAATACTTTTGAAATAGTGTTTTTCCATCTACAAGGTAATCCAAAAGGGGAAGGGGGTGAAAAAGAGAGATAAAGAAAAAGCGAGAGAGAGAGAGAGAGAGAAACAGAAAACATAACAGCTCCTTTCTTGTGAGGCAGATGTATTTCAGTTTGCGCCTGCGCACATGTATCAAGGTCATGTTTACAGCTGCTCTGTTATTGTTGCAGCTTGAGTAACGTGGAAAAGGATACCACGTGTACCTTCGCGTACTTTATTAGCATTCAGCATAGATAAAATCCTATTTAGGAATAAAATAATCTATCCACATATAATGAAATATTTTGCCTTTACCTATTAATAGATGGGGAAACTGTTGTTAATCAGCGGAAGTGATATCTTGGACACTACAGGAAATGAATGCAGTACTTCTCGACGTATTGAATGAGACAATATTAATTATAATAACTCAAGCTTATTTAAATTCTTTCTTTGGTGGGTATTGATTATTTTTAGTGATCAAGGTAATAACTGTTTAAGAGTTTTTGATTACTGTTGGTGTGAACTACGTATTGGGCAACACAAGCTATTACGTATTCGTCCTTCTCAAGAGTGGCTGAAGGAATTACAGCATTGGTGACCTTGATACATCTAGGTGCACGCCGCATGGGAATTCCCGTTGTGAGTGAAGGTTGATTCAGTAGTTTTGGGTACATAAAGCACTTTTCGAAAGTTCATGTTTTGACTTCTCTGGTGTAGACAGCTGTAGATTTGTGTCCCGAGTGATCCGTTATTTTTCAAACGTCCTTTTCTTGAAGAGATCCACAAATGAACAGACTGTGAGCTGGTACGTGGAGTTACTTTTTGCATGTCGAGTCTTCGAATCTGCACAAAACGACAAATTACGCCATTTTGAAATGGTGCTTGCTAATAGAACTGTACTTTAGAATAGGCAGTTGCCTACAGCGCCAAATTTCATGTTTTGCACGAGATGTGATTTTTTTTTTTTCCCCTCTCTCTTTCTTTTTTGGACGTTCTGTTTTCTAGTGCTAATTTCTAGTGTTCGTGATTTTTATATGAATAGAAATAAAAATGTACCACTTATTTTTCGTGGAGATCAGCACATATGTATATAATTTTTAAATTATTGGTTATGGACTCTAAAATCTTAAATCCAGCTCTGCTAGCAAAGTTTATTGCTTTACTGTGCAACGCCCATCATGGACACGCATGTTATTTATAATTTATGGATGCCAGATTTACAAATAGCGGAAAGAGTGCGTCAAATTTTTTTAATGCAGTGGAAGTGTTACACATCATTTATTAAAACAAAGCAATAATAATTAAATTAAAAACAGAAAAAAAAAAAAAACCGATGAAAACAGCACACGTACTTTCTTTATACAGTCTGCTTTCCCTGTCTGTCATATGGGCAAAGTAGGGCTAATTGTGAATGACGAAAAGCCTACCCAGAAGAGCTCACTAGTGCAAAAAAAAAGACGAAACTGTCCTGCAATTAGAGCTGGGGGGATACAAGTCTATTAGGCTCATAATTTATGATGTTCATGTGATCATTTGACATTCATTTTTAAAAAAATGAATGCAGGAATATTGATTTTTAAGCTCTTCATAAGTCCATTACTGAAAAAGGCCTTTATTTCTGGAATGATTATAATTCATGTTAAAAGGCAGTTAAATGTAAAAGTCCAATCTGGCATATTAATCTGTTATAGTTACAAATCAACTTTGATTTCATCGTCTTAAGTGGAGATCTAAGAGCAATTCAAAACATTTGAGGATTCTGCATAATTTTGCAAAACCATTTGATTTTCTGTATCAACGAGGTTAGTCGATGCGTTACATTAATGAACGCTTTACATTTTTATTTCTTGAATTAACTGCATTTTTCCCTGATTAACAGCAGTGAAAAGTAAATAACAAATTATCTTGTCAATTAATTAACTAATAATATATAATAAGAATTGTTTTCACTTCACTGCACGTACCTCATAATGTAATATTCCCTCAACGTTTTGTATTTCTTTAATGTTAATTATTTCTTTCTGGATTTTAATAAAAATTGAAACGCAACACGTATTTAACGCTCTGTGATTCAATAGATTAAACAAATGGTGAAACATATATCACATTGTAGTATGCAATCAACATTTTTAAACAGCAATTTATTATATTTAGTAAACTGATAACAAAAAAAAAAAAAAAAAAAACAGCTACAAAAAAGCTTCATATGCGCAAACTGAAAACATTTTTATGTGCATTCGGCGTATTGCTCATTCATTCCTACAATTAGCCAACGCCAACAAACAATATCCAGAATGCTTCAGCTAAAATATATGGATAAACTGCGATATGTATGGAGAGGGGGGGGAAAGAAAGAAAGAATAATTTCCGGCTTTCTGTTGGTTTTTTTGGGGTGGTTCGACAAATCATTCTAAAATAACCAAATATAAAACTCCATGAAAATTCGTCAACTGGGAGTTGAGTTATTACTTGCAGACAGACATACAGTTGTGTGTGTTCGAATCAAAAATGTATGCGTTCTGTTGTCAAAGTATGGAGATAGTATTGTACATCTGTACAATACTAATCATTATTGTACATCTGTACAATACTATCTCCATTCGGAATTCAGTGAACTTTCTAATGAACAAATTCTTTCTGCAATGAAGTTAAAAGGTAACTTTTTATTTCCAAAGTAAAAGTTTTCTATTTCTAATTTAAAATTTAATGTCGGCCATACCAAGTTTTAACATGGTAAATACTTGCTCATCAAGCTTATATGCAGCAATCACTAAGACCTTTGAACGGAACTTGTGAACAGTGAACACTTTCGATTGTTTATGTAAAATTTTGTGGCACACTATACACAATACAATCACTACTATACTCATTTATTCACAAACAGGGAGTTATTTCTGTTGGGTATATTTAATACACTTATTATTTGTGTAGTATAGGTAAACAAGAATTCTGACTGGAAGAATTAATGGTGAGAATAAGAAGGATATCATGGCTGGATAATTTGAAGGAATGGACAGGCAAAACTGTGGAACAATTATTTCATGATGTTTACAACAGATGCTGATCGCCAACCCCAGACGGGACGGCAACCTATGATGATGATAACAGATCTAGTACTACGAATCGAACCGGACTCATATTGACCACCGGAAGGCACTCAGATTGGCTCAGCGTAAATAAACAAATTTTTTGTTTGAATTAATTTTTATTATAAAACTTGGATTTATTAATTCTGTATAAGCTGCAAATTGGAACATTTGTCTTAAATGTGCTGCAGTTTCACATAAAATATTTATGAAAATGAAGCAAGATAAAAATGAATGGATTTGCGCTTAATGTACCGTAACAGAGATAAATCGAACTTGGGAAAAAAAACTAGAAAAACGAAAAGAAGCACTGTCTAAGGTTACTGATGATTTCTCGCATAACGAAGTTTATTTTGAGAAATCAGAGATAGAAATCCTTGCACTCAAAATCAACGTACAAAACACCAGTTGTACGGGCACTCTGCAGTTGGGTAATAAGATATTTCAGAGCAGAGCTCTTCAATAAATCGAAGCAACATAAATCATCAAGACATTAAATCTCATATAAATGAGTTACAAAACAAACTAGATACGGCCGTTACCAACCAGAATCTTAAAACAGCAAGTTCGAAGATATTAACAACTTAGCAAGAACTCAATGATCGCTGGAAAAGGAAAACAATGGAACGAAAAACTCAGCGAACAAGTTACCACAATGTATAATTTGTTGAGTATGTCTAGGAACAACCTTGCTATGTGTACGGAATGGAAAGTAAACAACAAGAGGTAGACACATTTAATAGCGATCTATCTCAACGTAGCATCATAAATGAAAATACTGTTGTAAATAACATGGTCAATAAACAATTTCTGTCGCCAGATGATGTTCAATCGGATGCATAATGCTAAATCGACCCTCCCTGCAGATACTCTCAGCAACTGTCATGATGAAGCACCCATGTTAATCAGTAGTAAAACATCGGGGCTTTCCAGGGGTGAGATAAATTTTTTATTTCAAAGCTTGTTGGAAATGTCGTGTGCCAATGACAAATTGGTTGTTTCCTTGGCCTGGGGCACTAACAATACTGTAATCCAAACTGATATCTTGTTGCCAGAAATATTGTCAACGCCCCACTGTCCACGCAGGACAACACAAATCCAGGATGAGTCAATAAGAAAGTCTGTTGCAGATGAGTTGCAAAACAATTTCTTAGCTGTGTTAATTGATAAACTGACGTCTGCTCTTAATGATCCGTATGCTAATATGCAAATCAAAGCCGGATTTTTCAAAACTCATAAGTTTCCCAAACAAAATGAATCGGTTAACAGAACCAACGCTCAATTCGCCGCCCAATCAGCAGAGCTAGATATTTTCGCCTGTTATAATCCCGTTGAATTTGCGTGTTGCCCAGATACTCAGGGAGTCATTACCTTTCAGACGAACCCCAATTCTCTAATTTGGCAATCAGCGAAGTCCCAGTCATGAATCCATGTCATGCCGCCAAACAGACGTGCAATCCACCAGCAGTAGCGCGTTATCCTATAGGCAAAAAAGACATTTCCCTAGGGCCCCGGTCAGAGGGGGGGAGTCCCAAAATCACTGTTTCAAAAACTCATTGCTGTTTTTTACTAATATTTTTAAGTGATATTTATCGGAAACAACTTTCTACCTGCCAAGGTTAATGAACTTTACTTGAAGATTAATTTGAAAATTACGTTTTTTTTTTTTCAAAACTGGTTTTACCGATTTTGATGAAATTTTATATTTAGTTCTTATGTCATATAATTTGTTTCTTTTGTTGTCACAATAAAATGAAATTGAAAATGTTCTTTATTAGATGGGGCCCCAAAATTCCATTTTGTGTTGGGCCCCCATGAAAGTATAACGCGCCACCAAATTAGCAACCTACCTCCAAAATTCAGTTTTACCACCTGTACTGTCGTGTGAAAGTACTTTGTCAAACAACACCGTTACATTCATTTATGGACAAAAATCCACACAACCTGATTCTGAAAAATCCAGACGGCCATCGCTCACCTGTCATGAACAAACTATCTTGGGCTGAAATCGCTGCTACCCGCTCTGTTTCGTTTCCTCAATCGACAGCTAGTCGGAACCCTCATTCCTGCAGGTCACCTTCTCAAATAGTCGCCCTGCTAATATCAAGGAAAATTTTCAGGTTAGGATTGGCACCTCCACTTTCTCTCTTGTGAGACCAATGAACAAAGCTTCTACTTCCCATCACAGAAGCCCTTTTTATTTCCCGACTGGGACCATTGACAACAACTGAGGATATTGAGGTGGCAATGAGTCAAGAACTGCATACCAAAGTATCTGCAAATTTACTCAAGGAAACGCCGAATTATTCCTCCAGTGGTTTACGATAGTCGGGCCTTCAGATCTGCTGTTGCATCCACATCCAGATTAAGCCACAAGATTTGGAAGTAGTTATTTCGTTTGAACAGATGCAATCCACTGAAGGATAATGCGACTGTATTTGTAACCGGTAGCCATTTCCTGCAGGTTAATTCCAAGACGCAGCAGTGCCTATATTTTAGGGAGTGCCTGGGTAGGTAGGAAACGATTACAAAGTTTCACACGGTTGTATTAGTGTGGGGTCAGACCTCAAGGATGACGGAGGGTTGTGCCACTGACAGAAATTCCAGATGTTCTAGGCGTTTATCATTCCTGTGAACATTTTTACCGTAGTCATTAAACGACTGATGTCAATTAACCTTGGGATCCTGGGTTCATTTAGCTGCTCAGCCATGTTAGTGGTTCTCAATTGAGGGGGACGGCGATGCTTATTTGTGACCCATTTCAGCGTCCAGTATTCACATGCGAACACCGGTTTTTGAAGGAAGGGCGAAGCAGATGCCCAAATTTCAGCAGTGTATAAAATAATCGGATAAACAGTGGTTTGGATATACATATCTAGTAGTGATTACGGCATCGTTAGAATGAAGTAAGTGTTGTTTCGCTCTCCAGCATAAGGTGATCAATCGCTTCCGGTATTCTGTGTGTGCATCAAATCTCAGCTTCGGATCAAAGCAGATACAGAGGTCCTTATGGCTAGTAACCACTGGGATGAAGTGTCACAAACTAGTGGTTGAATTACTGTTGGTCGCTGTTTGAGCGAATAACTCTTTATTGCAGATTTAGAAGGGTTAAGGTTTAGCCCAAAAATCTGCAAGTAAGTTGAAAGAGCCGTTAAGCTCTCTATGATTGAAGACGCAATTGCCTTTGGGTTTGCAGACGGTGGGATTAAGGTAAGCAACTTGATATCATAAGCACATATTAAAGTATCGTCACGGGACACATAAAAGGAATAAGAATGGCTAAGAAAAGGGAGCCAGAGAGGACACCACCTTGTGGGACTTCTTCGTTGTCAGCTGAACACTTCTATTCCTCAATAAAGCGGTAAAGAAAGCTAATAGATCGCCGTTAATCCTGAAGGACTGCAGAAGACTGAAAAGGGCTGTGATGTCTAGGCTGTCAAAAGCAGCTTCACTATCGGCGTACACAATAGCTAATTCGGATTTAGTTTCGGAAGCCCGAAGGATGGATGTCTATGCTGCCATGAGGTTTATTATGGTTGATCTATTTGCGACTGCGAAATAGTACTGTTTCGGTTTCTGTGTCATGAGCTATTTGCTTAATGCTGGAAGGAGTACCTTTTTCTAGGAATTTGAGGAGGGTGGAAGAAGTTGAGATTGGTATGAAATCTTTTGGGCTTGTTGGCACTTGAACTTTAGGTATTGAAATCACAGAGTGTTCATTTCACTGGGCAGGGAATACTCATGTGGAAAGGACTGAGATCTACATTGAGAGCAATGCATCTAGGATGTAGGGGCTAAGGCACTTAATTATGAAATGAGGTAACTTATCTCGGCCTGCCGTACTGGATGGATGCAGGGAATTTATAGCATTTAACATTTGCTGTCTGGTGATAGAAACGACGGAGACGTCATCAATAGGAGCAAACAGAATGTTGGAGAGGTAGTTCTGCAGAAGCAGAATTAACTTTTAATCATGTAATGTGGTCCATTCAGTTAAATGGAACAAGATTTGAATTAAAGATGCCGTGTCTGGAAGAGTATGGCGGGTTTCCTTTAGACCAGGTAGCATCGGTTTAACCCTTTATGGCTGATGCCTTGAGTCGGGTAAAAATAGGTCTTACTCTGGAATACAGGATTCGACATATGGTTGTGCTAGATATTTTCTACTCCCCTGCTGGTAGCTTATTGTGAAAAGTACACGCTAAATCTTTGGTCCGCCAAGCTCTAGTCCTTGGAGAAAGGCGTATGGTTTTGGCTGACCCATAGAAGGCAATTGATTGTATTTATCCATCTTGTGATTAGATCAACTGCGAGGATTGGGTCACATCCATGAAATAAGTGCCATGAAATGCAGTGTGCTGCCTCGAATCGCTTATTGAGATCAAGAAAAGTCGGGGAAAATATCTTCTCCACAGCATTATGGCTATTTAAGATGGGCATAGGCAGTAAAAGAAGTAATGCAATTGGGTCGTAATCTGCTTTGAAGGACGTTTCTGGTGGTACTAGACTTTGCAACTGCCCGAACATACAATCAGGTCGAGGCGATGAGCGCCTCTAGTTGGCTCCTCATTGACAATTTTTTTTTTTTTTTTTTGTGTTTTTGTATGAGCGGCTCCTAGAACAGAAGTTCATCTCCGCCTCGTTGCTCTGTTCAGTTTTTAGACTGTCAAGGTAAGGCCAACGTGTATCGTGTAAAAAAATATAAATAAAAATATTTATCTATTATTATTTTTTTTCAATTCACATAGGAATATCCAAAGATAGATGAAAAGGAAGGTGAGAAAGAGAGGGGGAAAAAAGTTTTTCATCCCGCATGGGAGAAAGCGATAGGAAAGAAAAACTGTTTGTGAGCTTATGTGTGTGTTCTGTAGCGTGATGTTGTGTTTTGGCCTTTTGGCTACCTGGACGCAGTGATCACCTGGACGACTTCCTCCAGGTACTCGTCCCTAACAGGAGGGCAAGGCCTCCCCTACTATCTGCACGCCCTCCTCCCTGGGGAACGAGTTTCCAGGAAGGAAAGAAAAACTTGTATAGATGAAGAGAGGGAAGGAGTAAAGATGAGAAGGACTATCCCGGCCCAGGACGTCCCAATCCAGGATGGATTGCTAGAACAACAACGCAAACATACAAAAATAAAATAAACGTATAGTGTGAGAGAGGAGCTTTCCTGGTCTGGGAGCCTCAGCCCAGGTCAGAACGCGAAAAGAAAAAAAAAAGTTAATCCTACAACCTGGTCAAGGAAAGGAATCAGCAAAAACACACAGAGACACACACAGAGAGAGAGAGAGAGAGAGAGAGAGAGAGAGAGAGAGAGAGAGAGAGAGAGAGAGAGAGAGAGAGAGAGAGAGAGAGAGAGAGAGAGAGAGAGAGAGAGAGAGAGAGAGAGAGAGAGAGAGAGAGAGAGAGAGAGAGAGAGAGAGAGAGAGAGAGAGAGAGAGAGAGAGAGAGAGAGAGAGAGAGAGAGAGAGAGAGAGAGAGAGAGAGATTTTTTTATTATTAATTATCCCACACGGGATGGATAGGAAAAGGCTAGCAGGAGAGTGCTAGGGCTACTAGTGCTAGCAGATCAGAAGATGAGAGAGAGAGGAAAAAAAAAACTAATTTCTTCCCATGCAAGATGAAAGAGGTGGTGAGTCGGCATTAAGATGCCGAAGATAATAGGCGATATACGACAAATTTCTAATTACAAGTATGAACTCCAGCTCCGCTGAATGAAATGTGTATGCCACACACATCTTTTCTCAGATACTGAGATAACCTTACTTCTTCTCTCTTTCTGTGGGCCGTTACCAAATGTCCAGTCACAGGATTAACCGTTGATTTTCTTCTTTTTTATTGACTCCATCATGACACGCAGTCTCTTTACATTCTATAAAGCTTAGCCACCACCGATATTAACCTAATATGGCAATACAGAAATATGCCTTTCCCATTCATGTCCACTTAGTGTTCTTTCTATCGAAACATGGTTAGAGATTCAAGGATTGACATTAAACGAGTATTTCAGGTATGTAGTTGGCAAATCCGCATCCCAATGTTGAGGGATGACGCTTATCTTTGTGCCACTGGATTCTGATTGTGGGATCCTTAAGAGAAAAAAAATTACACTTCGGAATTAATTAGTGGTTTAATTATTTTATTTTATTTATTTATTTTTTGACAAAACACAACCAATTTTATATATAAATCAAAAATCGGTGATTCAAACTGATATGCTATTTTCACTCGCATAGTTAAGACTGGTAATTTTAAATCCGGAAACGATAGCACTTAACATGGTTGTGTTACAGTCAGCTATTTATATCAAATGGTGACTATTTAAAATTTTTTTTTTTCCTCCACTAATGTGGACAGGACCGATCATACCATAAAATTGACTGCAGTCAGAAAGGAAGTACAAATCATAACATCGAAAGATAGGATTAAAAGTAAGGATTTGGTCATACACTTTATCTAATTTTTTTTTCTGACTTGTCGAAACGGAATGACTCATTGTAACATAAAAAGGGTTGGAGGAAGGGATGGTTACAGTAGTGTTGCTTAAAATGTTCTGTCATACGTCATCTGAAGAAAACCTAGAAGAAGAACGGTTTGCAATCAAACCGTTCACCAATCTCATTAATTTTTCGTATCTCCTGATTTTATCTCAGTTTTTCCATCTGTAGTGAACATTAAACGAAAGTTAAATAATTTATATGAAAACTGAAATTAATATTGCATTAAGCGTAATAATATAAACTATACGTCCTGCAGTTAAAAGAAATATCAGTAGTATGCTAGTCATCTGTTGATGGAAAAAGTTATTCATCCATTTCCCAAGTCCCAGGTAGAAAATCATGTTCGAAAGAAACTGTAGATTATTCTACTGGCCCCGTCTCAAGGAACATGAATAAATAAAGATTTTCAGACAATCTACATTATCATCCTCACCAATCTAGTCGCCATTTTTGATCTTCTCCTGAAGTTCTTTATCTTTCTTTATAAGCGGCCTCCAGAACTGGATATAATATTACAAGTATGGAAACACCATCGTATATAGAAGGACAATGACTTCCTCCTCTCTACTTGCAAAATTCCGATAAATCATAGAGCACCATATACCCTTTTTGCCAGCTACTTACGTTGTGTGTTGAACTTGTCTTTCTTTGTCATAATCCCAAAGTCTTTAAACTCCTCCAATACATCCTTTAATTCTTCTCCCCAAGTGAAATACCCTTGCATTTGGTAGAGTTATTATTTAGCCGCCATTTTTCACACTGTACTTACAGTCGGTCCAATTCTTTTTGAAGTAGCATAGCCTGCTTCCTGTTGTTAACAACCCTCCCAACTAAGGTCATCAGCAAAGTTTGATGAAGAGATACAGCTCCTTGTATTTCCTCATCAAAAACGAGCGATCTGAGAATTGATCGCTGAGAGACCCCACTTGCTATTTCAGTCCACTCTGAGGAATGCTCATTAATAACTTGCCTCTATCTCCTGCCCTTTAACCGACCCGTAGTCCACCACTGGATCTTGTTATCCTACCCTACCCTGCCCCAATTTATATAATAACTTCTCATAAAGAGCCATATCAAAAGCCTTATTAAAATTGAAATAAGTAACGTTAAAACTGTTTCTTGCATCTAATGCTTTACAACTTCTTCATAACAGTTTACAAGATTTGTCATGCAAGATCTCGCATTCACGGAACCATGTTGTGACCCATTTTCAATACGATTCTTGTAGAGATGATCCTGTATGATGTCTTTAAGCATAGCCTTATGGCGTCTGCAGTTAAATTTGATTTACCTTTTGATTTATTATATCTGTAAAGTGCGTGTATTTGGGAGATGTGGATAGCGAAATTTTCTTCTTTGCATCCAGGCGTTTAAAAGTCTTGATTTTTGTAGCAATGTGGGATGTGAATTTCTGCTGAATTTGCCCGGTTCCATCTCGATAGCTACGCCTCTTGGGCCAATTCTGAAAGTTTAATTGTACAAGACAAAATTGTTGCTGTAAGATATCTTGCACTCGGGTAAATGTTAAGAAAATCTGGTTTATTCGGCGCGTGTAAGTCCAGAGATCCTGGAGCTTTAAATCCTTTTAGGCCAAGCTGTTGAGGTTTTATATCAAAAACCAGCGCTAAACGCACGTAATGGCGGAAAGGTTATGAATTTTATGGCTTAAATCTCCGATTATAGCCACAATCAGCAAGGCATCCTGGAAATGAAATAGTGCGTTTTATTGGGATAATAAGACAAGAAAGAGTTATTGAGGAAACTGGATTACAATCTTCATATATTGACAAAAGAGTTTACTACTTTTTGCTTGGTACTATAAACGAACAGACGGTCGCGTCATTATTATTGTGAAAACCAGTCACGGAAGATCTCTCCCCCCCCCCCGACTACCCCTAAAACTTCTCATAAATTTACTTCATTGGAACTCGTTAAACTTCTTCGAACGGTTTTCTTGCTACCGCAGTCCTCAAGGTGATCGTCCTGGCCACGTCCTTTAATAGCTGACTGAAATGGTATGATGCATATGACGCAATAAACCCGGACATTGTAAGGATGTGTTTTATGCCTTCATTGTCCGCTAAGATTGGTAAAATTACTGAATGTGCTTTCATCCAGGGTACAACTTGCACAACTCAATGAATTTCTTTTTCTTTTTTTTTTTTTTTTTTTTTTTAATGCTCGCATAGCGTCATAGATATGCACACCGTTAAGGGAACTTTTTTTTTTTTTCGTAGACTAGCAAAGGTAAATGCAACAGTACTTATGAGGAGACGCAGCAAGCTTGCGCTCCTTTCTTTTGTATCATCTTTCTTCACAGAAAAGTAAGGATTTTGCTTTCTGTATATTATACGCATGCCTGATAGTGTCCATCTGATTTCCTGTTTTCTCTTAGGAGTGTGCGTGCGTGGTCACGCTTTTAAAAGTCCACATTTGTTTTGACTTCGATTGGACGATTAGGGGGATGCAATTGATACACCACGCACAGCTTGGACTGCCGAGTTTGGCAGCGACACAAAACAAATACTTGTCAGACTTGTTTTGTGAGTTTTATCAGATGAGTGAGAGTGGGTGTTTCCTATTTCTTGAGCCCCCGTAATTAAATTCAGTTTTGTTTAATTCTTTTCTTAAGAACAAATTGCAATTTGAACGGTGCTGCAGAATTCAGACTTCCTCGAATAATTCTCTTTTTGTTAATGCAGCAAACTATTTATGCAATTCCTCGCGAATTTATCAAAGATCTTTTACAAGGAAAGAACAACCAGAATCAGTCAGTGTGGTGAAATGTCGTTCTAAGAATAATTTCATTGTACTGGTGTTAGTCCATCTCTTTATGGGTAACCCGATCGAATTTTCATCCATTGGAGATTCAGGTTCGAGTACACTAAATATGTGATGGGAATAAGTGGGAACCGTATCGAAGGTGTTTCACTATTGCCCATCTAAAGCAGTTTGTTTTCTTTGGGTCTCGTGTAATAACATAACGATACCTAGGTCCACGCTGAAAATACCAAAATTCAAATTTTCATTTGAGCATCTTTTATAGAACAACAATCCGAAATTCGGAAAGTTCAGTATTAAAAAATGCTAGTTGGCTGCAGAGATGTAGAAGAAAGTGGGAAAAATACTTGGCCATCCAGCATGCAAAGAGTTAATCTTTACTGCATCGTTGAAAATAGACAGTTCTTTTGACATCTAGACTTCCAATGTCAGGTTTTGTATGGATATCATTTTAATGTACTCGAATCGTAGTTTAACTGTTATACGCTACATTCTCGAAGGAGTTTACAAGATAGAGAATACAAAATGACAATACCTTATTGTCGTGGACCCTACTCCTTCAAAGGGGTGACATAATTTTTTTGAAAGGATGGTGTGTATATATATACAGATTGCTATAGCATTTTCCCTCATAGATATTGGCCACAGGGTTGATTAGACGAGAAGAGTGCGTTGTCATTTCAAAAGCATTAAATCAGTTGTAATTTCATTGCATTACAATAAATGCAAAATACTGTAAAAAGGTTGAATTGGTGCAATTCAGAATTAACCCTCGCTAAGAATGCAAAGATTAAAAATTATTGCGGGCTCATGGTAATAAATATTATAAAATAATTATAAAAATCATCTGTTTAGAATCGTTTCTGGGTTATATAATTATTTTTTAAATACCTTTTTGCTATTTTTGTCCATTTTTCTAAGTGTTTCTGTTTTGGTTTGGATAATTGTACTCCTCCATATTCTCATTGCATACACGTGTCGCATTCATAACGAAATTTATCGAAAATTGTCTGTGTGTGTCATTGTAATTGAACTTTCGATATTCCGGTTGGGTGCCTGCACGCTATTTATTCAGCCACAAGGGTGCCATAATGACAAAAAAGAGAGGGAGAATGAAAGATATTGCATTAAAAAACTGCTGAAAAACGTATATCAGCAGCGCTGACATCAGTAATGACAGGACATTTTATACTGCCAGTGCATAACTACGACATAATGGAGCAGATCAGACTGCATTCTCTTACAAAATTAGGACACAAAGCTGTGAAGGTTAATGAGTATAAAAATATACGCATGCGGAGACTGATTTTGTGGCCCTTCTTGTGACTTTCCTGTCTCCATAAAACTAAACGGATTGTAGCAATTACTTTCATCGAGACATGGATTCTTCTGTACATGGTCTATAATTGTATTCTTGCTCGGTTTCTGCACTCGTACCATTAGGTCTCGTTATTTCCAATGAATATTTCTGTCTTTACCCTGCAGTGCTTCATTTTTACCCGGATTGCGATGGATTCATTCAAGATGACAACTCAACTGTCCACCTTGCAACAACAACAACAAAAAAAGTATCTAAATGGTTCAAAAACATTCCCAAGATTTCCACTATCTAACCTCGATGCCTAATTCTGCAGATATGAATCGAATTGAAAATGTCTGAAAGTACAGCTGACAAACATTTTGTTGAAAGAATGGTCAAACCTGGAGCTAAATTCCCTCAGACACCTTTCTACGAGGTGTAATATGGATAATAGTTTCAGTTTTGTTTTATTTTTTTGGCTAGTATTTTAACTATATTTACGGCATGAAAGGTCGAGGGATGGAAATGTCAGGTCTTCGACCGTCCTATATACGAATTGCCCTCGTGACAGCAATTTCAAAATATTTACAAGATCGGATGGCATATTTAACCCGTGTTTTGAGGGGTGGAAACTCCCGATGCCATTCAACTGCAACAGTAAACGTTATTTACTTCAGTCATGATGAATATGACCTTTACACTGTTTTTAGTCATCTGCGACCCACAAATCCAGCTAAAAGAGAAGATAGAAAGATACCTTTATCGTTTTTTCCCTTAGTTGTAGCGAGCATTCACGATAATTACTACGGAGTCGTAAAGAATGTCGTCAAAGTTACATCTGTAGCCAACATTTTTTTCGTTCACGCGCACACACACACACACACACGATGCAAACAAACACACTCCATTTATGGTATATATATTTCGGAAAACGCGAGAGAAAAATGTGTGCTACTAACTCAGTGTTAATGGTCTGGAAATATCTGGCACTCTCCAATTTTGTGGTAACCATGACCTGGAGTGCTTTCTTAAAATAGATGTTTTATCAGTTAACTGGTGTGTTGTCTTTTTTGTTGATTGATCTCGCCATTCAACTTTAGCATTGGAAATGGAAGGACGAAACTTTTTAAGTTTTCAAACCCGCAGTGCAGTTTTTATGCCACTTGAACTCACTGAAGAGAAGGCTTGTTTTCATATTAATACAAAGAAAAAAAAATGTAGGCACTCTTTTTAGAAAATAGATTTGTTTACTGATGCTCCATATTTTAATTTAATTAATTTGTTTCTCATTTTATCTTTAATCTACCAGTGCCATCACTGGAACGTGTACCATAACAAAAAAGTAAATATCTACATGTAAAGCGCCCGTATTATAATGAAGTTTGTGTAATTTCATTCAACTACCGCCATGATTAAAAAAAATATATAATAATAAATAAATAAGATGGCCAGATTTGAAGAAAAATTTTATTAATAAATTTCTTTTCGTAATTTTTTTGGAAAATATTATTTTTAGATTCTTGTTTCTATCTATCGAACTCAATTTTCCAGCTAATAGCAAGTTTTTATTTACTTATTTTTCGAGTAAATAAGTATTTCTTTTATTCGAGCTTTTATCTTTAGACGCCTTAGCATATATACGTAAAGCACCTGCTGTCTTCATTATATCCGTCTGTCTGTTCGCATGTAACAACTCGACTGGGGATGAAGTTTCATGAAATTATATTTGGCTGTTTTAAATGGATACTGAGCCTTTCCAAATTTTATTAAAATTCGACCAATATCAATCGGACAATAATAATAACAACTAGGGGGTTTCGCTCCTGCTCGCCAATCCACGCGCACGCTTTTCTACATAAAATGTAGAGGTATGACGGAGTAAGTCAAATCTTTTCTACGTAAAAGTATGTGGAAACCCACTGATCGATATCTAATCAGGAAATGACCTATGTAATTATTTACCTGTGCATTTGTAGTGACGTATTGCCCCGCCCTCTTCTCCCATTGGCTAGAATAAATATCACTAGGAGGAAAACTTTTTAATGTATAGAGAGATGATAATAATAATATTATTATTGCTTATTTATTTTCATACATATCCGCATAGGGTATCCATATACATGTATGTTGTAGCTGAAGCACTGGATATTACATTTGTTGCCATGGGCAATTGGAGGATGCACAGGAACGAAATGCTTTCAGGTCGCACATATTTTGTTATCAGTATACTAAACACACAATCACGAATTATTACTATTTTCTTATTATATTAATCACAGCAGAATAATTAAATACGTGTTATATTTCAATCGTTATTAAAATCCAGGAAGAAATAAGTAAACTGTATTACGAAAGCGTTAGCAGCATGCTATGATTGTTCAATTTATTAAGTCACAGAGTCCGAAATACGGGTTGCATTGTGTTATTTATAAAATATTAAAACGTAGAGTGAGTTTTACTTTGGGAGACGCAGATAACACTTATTTTTATACATATTTAGTAAACAATTAGCATTGATAATAAGATAATTAGTTATTTACTTTTTTATTTTTTAAGTTCAATGTAAGGAATAAATCTAACGTGTCTGAAATGGGTGCAGTTTTCCAGAGATTTTTTCCCCCATTCCGTAAATATACAAACCAATCTTAGAACCCAGTTAATTGCGGCGCGCGCGCACATACACACACGCACACAGGAGAGATGTCTCGTGACCTAAGTTAGAACTTATTACAAAATACTCGTAATAATTATTACAAGATTAGCTATGCTCTGTTACAAAACAAGAGTCTGGGTTTTTTCAAACTTCACCTTTTTCAAGCGAAGTCAGAACAGTTTCTGGTAAAGCAAATAAATCGATTTTCCAGACCTGTTTTAGATGTAATCACCTAACCAACTTTGAACGGTCCACGACTCTTGTAGCGTTCATATGGACCATTTCTATGAATCGAGACCGTACTAATTTCTGAAATTGTCTTTGCTTCTTATAATTACGTCACAACAACTCGGCTACCATTTTGCAACAATCGTAAATGACTATCATGTTATGCGCCACCCTATTACGTCATTTACTTCTAAAGACTCATTTGGTTATAATCAGACTACGTTATCGGACTTCAGAATTAATTGAGCAACACGGTGATTATCGACAAGTCGTGACACGTTTATGCAAATTTATTTGAATTATTCAAAGGCAAAAATTCGAGGTTATGGTACAGTTCTTAGTTTTTATGGCCATAAAGTGGTACCTTTATCATAATTCTCAACATCAAGGTAATCTTGTAGTCTACGGGTGACTTAGTGCATAAGTAAACAACATATTAAATGTCTTCACGACACACTTCCTCTCTATCGGTCTCGCTAGCTTTCATTCCACTGCTGACCTCCTCCTCCATGTATTGAACAATGCTAAATCCGTCCATTCTAAATGGTCGACTGGAATCAGCAGACCGTTAATAATAAACAACCATACTTAGGTGTTTAACGAATCCTTATGTGAGGTTGGATATAAAGTAGCGGAGTGGATTAGATGAAGTTGATGATTATTGTGATTATTTTCTGGCAGACGCATAAAAAAGTAACTATCAAGTGACAAAGGCCGGCCATTTTGTCTGAGAATTGTAATAGGAATGTTTAACAGTGTCCATGAGTTTTGCACCTTGCAGCGTGGAAAAATATATTACCATATTCATTTTCTTTGATGAAGTTGAGGTAGTTCTCAATGGTTAAGGTGACCAGACGTCCCGGATTGGACATGTAGCCTTCATACTTATGTTATGAATCACGATTTTGCAAATTTTATTTTATTCTGCATCCTTGCGACATCTTTTGTTTCATAGATGGTGTTGACTGACCACATAAACAGTCATGTTACATCTGCCATTTGTGATTAGAAGTTTTGATTAATTGTTTATTGTCTGCAGTTTTTGCATGATAATTGTAATTGTAGAAACGCTGAAAGCAATACTACAATTTTGCTAATTCATGTGAGGAATTTTGAGTAAAAATAGCAAATAATGAAGAATTATTAAGCAAAATTCATTCCTCCGAAAAATATATTTAATTTCTATTGTTTTTATTGTTAAAAATGTATGAATGTTTATTATTATTTCACAGAAATATCTATATAGGTATTTCTGTGAAATAAGACAAAATATGGGGGAAAAAAACTAAATATAGGCTATATTTATTTATTATTATTTTTAAAAAGTGTGATATTTTATAAATTTAGTTCAAAGAAGTATGTTTTTAATTTATATTTTGTATATGAATATTTTTTAAAATAAAAAATGTGTATATTGTTTTTAGGGGGGGGGGCGGATTGTAAAATCGATGTCCCGCATTGGAATACTAAGGATTTGGTCACTTTATCAATGGTTTACAAACATTTACAATTGTGTGACTGCAGTGCAGGACAAGGTATTTTCTCGCCCCGGGCAGAAAGATTTTTCGGCGCCCCCTTTACCTTTTCATGATTTGTAAAAATTTGGCGAGGGCCCTGCCTTAATCTGGCACTGTGACTGCACAGAGTGATTTTCACTGATTTTTATTTTTCTATAAATCTGTCGAAGCAGACCAAAGAGAGGTCACTCAAATTAAATTTATTAAACAACTGTATAAACATCGAACAAAACTTAACTTATTGAACAGAACATCAAAAATTATTGAACAAAACTTGTAGTGCATTTTTCATGATTTTTTATATTAAAATGATTTATTAAGGCTTTTATTAAGTTAAAATATGAAATCAGGTAATTGAAATAAAATTTCACTTTGTACTTTGACGCATCCACATAACCATGGGCCGATTTATGGAATCATGCCAGTTCCAACACGTGATATGCGGAATTCTCGGCCTGCACGCGACTTTATATTCTCAGTCACTTTCATCTTAACGAAAGGAAAGGGAAATCTTTTTAATAATACAAAAAATTAGAGAAAAATTAAAATATCCAAGAGTCGCTAACCAAAAAAAAGTTTTTTGTTTTTCTACAAGTAATCGGAAGTCTGTCTATCCGGGTAGTTAGTCCACATGACTGTTACTGTGTGCGTGGTGTACTTGGCAGTCAGGACATGGAGAGAATTCTTTCTTAGCGAAATACTGTAACGAAAGCTGAAATTATGGGATCTATTTTCAGTATATTGAATATTACAAATGGGCGTGCGAACACTGGGCTAAATATTAGGACAAAAAAATAAATAAAATGTATTTTAAAGAATGAGGCCATCTTACGGTCCGGAGGTCTCTGTTAGCTCGTTCTACGATATAACCGGATGCAAGTGTCATGATTTTTACGCTCCAGATGTGCATTACTTCTGACAGCTCCGAAGAATCCGCCTCGCTAGTCATCTCAACTGATTTCTTTTGTCTTATAGTGATTGCTACCTTGCCAAGTAGCAGTTTCTTTAGGCGAGAGTGCCTTCTTAGAAGCTGCCATTAAGTTGGAAGGAAACTGTGATCGCGGGGTACACACGTAGTGCAGTTATCTTGTTGAAAAACTGGTTTTCATGCATTTTATGTAAGGCAAAATAAAATTTAAAAAGGTCTAGCGTGCAATAAAATGCATGAAAATTTGACATTGTAATCATTGCAAGTCTGTAGCATTTTAAACACATCCAAACAAAGTAACCAGACCTAGGTCGCCACCTTTACGTGTATCATCAACCAAATGAGTCGCAGATGCATTCTCTGTGCCAAGCTGTCAGGATATTCAAATGACAAATGAGAGTAAAACCACTACTAAACAGATGATACTCAAACTGGGTTTGAAGATCATCTATTGAGAACGGGGACAGATTTTTGAAATTGGGACTCGAATATGGAAATGCGAGATGAATTTCTTGGATTTAAAGGTAATGATCAGAAATATGACGAAGAATAGCAAAAACCTGGAGATAATTACAATTATTTATTATTATAATTTTAATAATATAGAATTAGAATATTGAATTCAATAGAATATTTAATTCTTCAGCTTGTACAAGCTTAAGTTTTTATTAAACAAACTTATTGAAGGGTTTATTATTCTGGTTATTAAGAAGATTAAGTCAATCTGTATACTTTACTTTTGCCTGTTTCCTCCTTCCTTATTTGAAAGGGGAAAGAAAAAGGAATTTCCCTATAATAAGGTATTTGTAACAACTTAGAACAGTTATTTGTTGATAATGAGCTAACTGCTCCTTACTTTAAGGAGGAAGGGGTGGAAGATTTCATTTATAACGAAGAGAGAGAAAAAGCAAACGAATAGTATGAATATTTTATTAGTACTTGAATGACTGAATTATGCAAGGAAGGGAGCTTTTTATGCATCTTTAAAAAAAATAAAGCAATACACTTCCGTTGCCAAAAAAGTGAATTTACAGTTTCACTTTAAACCTAATCAGACTATCCGCCTCGACCACTCTAACCGACAACTCATTCTGTTGATCTACAACACGCTGTGCGAAGGTAAACTTCATGAGATCCATCCTTCTGTTAGCCCTCAGAATTTTGTATTTGTATTCCCTAATTCTTTTGTCTTTTGCCAGTGAAAATATAATCTCCCTCGTTCATTTTACTGATCCTTTCAGGACCTTATATGCCTCAATCAGGTGGCCCCCACCCCGAGATGTCTAATGCCAATGCAGTCCGCACTCTCTAAGCCGTTCTTCTTATGCACATCGATTAGCACCCCTCACCATCTAGTTGCCCTTCTCTGAGTCCTTTCTAGGAGTTCTGTATCTTTCTTCAGTTGCGGCCTTCTGACCTGAAGCCGCCTATTTACAAATGTGGAAGAACCTCAGTGTATCATGAAGAAATCCTAGGGCGCCCAGCAACTGTTGTAACAGAAGAGTGTTGAAGAACATGATGCATAATCATGGAAGATCGCCGTGTTAGCGTCAAAGAACTAGCTGCACACCTCCAAATTAGTGTAGGGTCTGTGGAGAACATCATCCATCAATATTTGCATATGAGTAAAGCGATTGCTAGATGAGTTCCCAGACTTCTGACCCCTTACCAGAAGAAGGAAAAGGCACATTAAATGTTGTCGATATGTCAGCAAAAACTGAAATATTGTGGCATCCTACTTATTCCCCTGACCTTGCACCCTCCTATTTCTTCCTCTTTCCTTTCCCTGAAGTCCTTTCTTCTTGGAAAGCACCTTGCTGCCGATGATAAGGTGATTTCTGCTGCCGAGTCGTGGTTTGAAAGGCAGTCGGAGGACTTCCGTAAAACTGGTCTGCGGAAATATATTAAGGAGTGGTAAAAATGTATAATTTTGTCCTGGTGACTATGTTAAAAATTGTAATTCATGGTGTTTGTTTCAAACTTCTTTCATAACTCTTTCTGTGTGAATACAACTCATTTTTTGAACCCTCCCTCCCTTTCGTAAATAACTCCATGGACTTGATTGGTTTGCACTCCTGTGTTGGGTTCATCGAAGTTTATGGAATGATTCACAGTTACAGGAGCAATGGAAGATTGCTTCTGTAACTGTGAATCCAATCGAAGATTCAATTTTATTAAAAAATTTAAAATCAGATTCGTTGCTAATTTAAAAAAAAAAAAATTACGCGATGATTGTTTATAAATAGATTTCAATCAGGGAATAAAATCCTATCCCGCTAATTATAATTATCAGAACTATATCTGTGACGCATTTTAATGTTCTTTTGTGTTTCAGGTATAATTACAGAATTATTCACGTGATTAAGCTGAAAGTTTTGTGATCGATACCGAAGATATGGCAGCTGTGTTACTCCAGTATTATAATCTCAAAGAGATGTTCAATATCGTCGGCTGAATCCTGTCATCTCCAGAAAGATTTACGAGGGAAAAGAAAAAAAAAAAAGTAAACAAGAATACAACGGTCTTACTAAATTTGGTAACCTACCTGAGTGCAGCGTAAGTAAGGATATGGGTTTATTTAATGAAGGATTTGCTTAAGATCCTTCTTTAGAACTTAATTAAATTGTTAGTTGTTTAACAACATTAAGTAGTCACTAAATTTAAATTTCTCAGTAATGTTTCTTGAGGAGAGGGAGTAAAGTCTCTGTAGAGATGGGGGAAGTAAAGTAGAAAAAGGAATGGACTTCATCCCTCACAAATGGATAGATTTGAATCAACGTAAAGTGTTTTTGTTGAAGGTGGCATTTGTGTAGGGAGAAATCTCGAGAGCTGAAGATGTTGCATTTTGGCTGTGATATTTTCCATTCAGTGGTTTCCCAACTATCAGGAGGATTCAAATCGACGACCTTGTACCTCGTATGTTAACTAGAAAACCCAGCCATCTACGCAGGCAATTTACTTATTTTATATGCTTAATTCAATTGTTTGTCGGCAAAATGCTATTCCGATGATGGTTCACTAGCCACTTTGGCACGATTCGCCAGTCAGTTAATCCCTTTTGTACCTGATTTTATTCGTTGAAGAATATAAGCAATCCCAAGACTACTTAGTAATATCTTAACTTCCTCTTATGTCAAATACCTTAACTTCCTCTAATGTCATAAATGAATAAAAAAAAAACAATAATTAAAAAAAACTAAATGTTTCCTGAATACCTAAGTTGTAAATAACTTTGACCAATTTCCTTACCCAACTCTAAAACTGACAAAATAAATATTAAAAAATAATAATAAATAAATGGCAGATTCGAAATAAAAAATAAACATAAAATGGTATGGTACCTGTTTCGAGGAATAAAATACATTGAAATGATAAGTTGGTTTTTCTATATCACGCTTAGTCTTAAATTATAAGAGAAAACCTCATACCTTTTTTATTGTAGGACTGTAATTCTCTCAACACTCAATGGCGTATAAATGTATTCTTATGTGAATTAGCGTACCATATTAATTAAATCAATTTATGATTTTTAAAAGAAGTTACGTATTAAAATCATCATGTAGTCAATACTCATATCCAACCTAGCGCATCGAGAAGATTTGGCGGAAAGTCGACAGACATCAACCTTCCCCCAAAACCAACCAACAAAGTATGCTAATATGAGAATTGAAATCGTCTTGATAATCTTGACACCACGAAATAAATATACAATATTGGGCTTTATTGCTCTTTCATTTTTGATCACGCTTAGTGTACACTTAACAATTCCCAGTGATATCGTTAGTTTTCCTGTTCTGGAAGTCAAAGCCACCTTCAAGATTCATGTGTTACCAAATGCAGAACGAATACATGACAGTGTCAGCCCAAAAAGGAAGGTAAATTTACGGATGAGAGATAAGATAATGAGGAAGTCACTCGCAAAAGATACACGAGTATTTAATAATGCATTTAAATATATATATAATATAAAAAGTGGTGCCATATTCATTCTCGCCTGGGGACCAAATATCTAGGCTCGGCCCTGACTGTAGGACTGTAATTATATTTCCGTTTCATTTCGAATAAGGGTCACTGCAAACAGCTGCAACAGCGAACACAATGTCTTAAAGAGCCAACGAGTTTTGTGCGTACATTGCACTTCACTTCTTGCTGTATAAAAAGGGGAACAGGGTTGGTTCGTTTTTTCCTGCCTGACCTCTAAGTTTAGAAGCGGAAATGGAGGAAGGCCGAAAGCGATAAAGTCAGAAAGGAAGACAGAGACAAACACGTAGATGTGAGTGTGGATAAATTTAACAGAAAGTCCAAGGTTAAGTGCATTTATGACGAAAATTGTGTTTTCATATTTAACAGTAGTGCATGTAATTATAGGCTTATAGTGTACAGTTGCAGTCAAGCTAAATAGTTACTGAGTTTCTTAATTCAGGCAACTGTGTATAGATAGAGGAGGAGGAGGGAATTTCTTCACGAAAGAAAAACAAAGTATTATCAACGTGTTTGATTCGCTAAAAAATGTATTTTAAATGCAATAGAAGAAAATATGTAGTATAATATCTGTGGAAATAAAATACAAGTATTGTAAAAATACTGTTTTTAATGTTAACTGGTCTTTATCCTTCTTTGTCATCCGTGGCAGCTTAATGGTTTTGCCATATATCACTCGGGTGGAGAGAGATCTGGGTTCGAATCCCATCCAGAATTGGAAGGAATCTTAAAGGCTTCTGCATTCAGGACTTTAGTTAGCCAATGGTTTTCTCCTTGAATTATCCTGCGTTTTTCAGCCCGCACAACATAAATCGACCAATGAATACACTGATTTCTTCCCCCCCCAATACAGAGATAATTCCCGAGTCATATGAACGAGGTTGCCACTTCTGGCGCACTGTGGCTTGATCATTTCATCAAGAATTTCTCTTTCCTTAAAATCAATGCATTATTTTTAGTAGTGGCAATTAATGCAAGGAAACGAGCTTATACAGCATCTGCCAAAAATATTTGTTTATTCAAACTACCCCTTCACACCACTACATGGTAGTTTGTGCCAACCGTCAGTTACTCTTTAGCTGAAAGCAAATTTTTGCAAGTATATCATCCTTTTTTCAGTTTATGTCCCCTTATGTGTGTCTTGTTCAAGAAAGAGTAAGAATGCCATCATTAAGTTTACGCAATCCATTTAAAGCCCTTAAACACTTCAGTCAGGTCTCCTCGCAAGTGCCTAGTTTCTAAACGCTATAATTTCCAGAAATAAGATGATTAATCTTGCTCTACTGTGCGCCCGTCCGATAGATCCACATTCTTCTTAAAATGAAGCTTCCTGACCTGTATGCAGTACTCAAGATGCAGCCTGATCACTGCCTTATACAGCATGATAATCAGCTCCTTATCCCTGCTGCCAAAATTCCTGTATATCATTGACAGAACCCCATGAGCTACCTTAGAAGCCTGTCTGAACTGCCCAGAGAACCATGTCTGACCGTACAATTATCTCCGAGTCTTTTTCGTTTTCCACCACCTTTATCAGTACTGTGCATTTATTAATGTTATACCTCAATTTCTCAGTACATCTGTCCATTTTTCATAGTTCTTGTTGCTTTGCCTTGATTCCTACCAATAATCACCCTGCCAAACTTTGTATCATCTGAAAACTTAGACAGTAAGCTTTACTGAACCCAGAGGAGTGATCAGTTTCGTACACTGTCACCAAAAGTAGTGACATACTAAGAAAAAAAACTGCTGTTTACGGATCAGATCTTATTGTGGTGAAGAGTCTCTTTTAGCTTGTACGTAGTCTATAGGAAACACTTTCCATTAATTTATGATTTATATCGACGGAACTGTTTTTTTATTTCTTCAGCAGAACCATTTTTTTAAATTGGGCAAATACAATAATCTTAGTAAGTTCTGATCGCGGGCCCCATCTCGTCAGTATGTGATATCAGTATTATATCATTCTCCCAAACTAAGCCTAAACCTTATGACGGGGAATATTTTCCTCTTGAAAAATCCTGAGCCATTAGTGTGCGAGGTACCACCTTATATTATACAACGAATAGCGGGCTAAAATCGTCCATGAGCCACTTGATTCAAGTCTAAGATTGCAGTCCTTTTCAAAGCGTTTTATCGGTTGGGACCACACTTAGATTCTTTCATCTAATGAAAACAGTGTTTATGGAGATTCGTTGCTCCATAGTATCCTTTTCGACCTTTTCAGATGCTAGTTCCTTCGAGAATATATTGTAATAGCCTCTATTTATCAATTTTCATTATGAAAGTTTGCTTTTGACTGTTAGCATTTTGGACGAGGCAAATACGGCTATCCTTTAGCTGCTTGAAACCGACATTAGGTCTCCCCGTCCAGTTTACTGCCAAAAGCACAAACCAGTGTGACGTGTATGTAAATTGCATGTGTTCTACATCCAATTCGCGCCCTCTCCTATAACCCGCGTTCGAATTCCGTCGGGTACACCAGGCATTTTTCACAACGTGGCTGAGTTAGTGGGTCTCAGGCGAGGGTAGAATGGCTTTTTCTCCCGGAAACTCTGGATTTTTTCATCCAGAAAATAGCAAATGAATCACAAAACTCCCTAATTTATATTATTAAACGTACATATTAAATACGGCTCAATATGGCTAAGTTTCTGATGCGCCTAAAACCCTCATCCGATTTGCATGTTGTGCGGGCTGAAACTCATGAATAATACTCTCGGCACCTGAAATTGCTAACTACTACTAAGAATGAAGAAGCTTTTAAGAATTTCTAGTCTCTGACGGGATTCGAACCTAGAGCTGTACAAATGACAAGTGGAGAGGGTCTGAGAAGTGGCGAATCCGTTGTATTGTCTAAAAGATTGTCTTTGCTCTTTTGAGCAAAGGAAACTTTTTCTGAAAGTTGCACAGTTTAGTTCCCTTTCCTGTACTGTGGTCGGGTTCCTTGTTTGTTGGATGAAAAAACTCGAATATTCAGCACAAAAAAAAAACAAAAAAAAAAAAAAAACGCATGCAGTCCTCTCCCAAGACCCATAAACTCTGTTACGATATTAAAAAAACCCTATAATTCTTTATTTGACGATATTCGAGCATAGGCTTATTCCACTGAGAGTAGAAGTTCGGCTGATTATGTCACCGAGAACAACTAAGGTCATGAGAAAAGATAATCAGTTTGGACTATAGTTTAATTTTGGGATGCCGACTGATTCAGAAAGGATTTGAAGCTGTCTAATTTTTGTGTATGGTGTTCCCAGAGTAAAAATATGTCAGTGAATCCTCTGCTAGATTCATGCAGTTCGGTTAAAGTAGTAGGAATCAATAACTATCTCTTTCAGATAGTCAGCAAAAAAAAAAAAAAAAAAAAAATAATAATAATAAAAAAATAACTCCATAAATTAAGGTCTTCCTGCGGAAACCATAAAGTCTAAGAATATTTTGCCAATATGGAGAGAAAAAAAAAAGCCTTTTTCCAAAACGAGATTCACTAAGATATGTTTATTATTCATTGTGCGATGTGTTTCTTTTATTGTACAGTATTATTTTTATCGATAAGACTGTTTTCTATAATTTCTACCCTTTCATGTCTAAGAATGTTTGTAAACAGTGGAAGTAAGTCTAGACTGGTTATAATCGTGTTTATTTGCCCTGTGGTGTTATTAGTTATATCCAGGACATGACTCGAATTGTAGGTCCATTGCTTCTTATTGAGGAATTTTAAGAAGTCTAAAATAGTTTTGATCCATTCAAAACATCTTAAGGGTTTCGCTGTACATCAGATTTTGATGTGATAGTTTTGCCGGGATTACGAAAATTTGATTTTTGGGGGTCCTCCAAAATTTTCGGGGATTATTTACTGGGGTCCTCCCATCCCTCTTAAATAATCGAAAAGCACCTCTTATGAGTTTCTTTTGCGTAGCAGGGACCTGCATTGGGGTTTTGAAGTACAATGATTAATCTACTACTACAGATTTTGCCTTGATGAAGTCCGAAATATGCTTTAACCCATCCGATACCATTAAGCCTTTTCAAAAAAATGGGATCCATGGTTATTTACCTTATAAATTGAACATGTATTCTTGAATATTTTTAATGCAAATTGTCCACCTCTAGTATTATAAATATTTAGAATTTACTATTAGATTAAGTGACTAATGCTTGGTGCCAACTACATATCCAGAACACTGATTTTTTTTTTTAAAAGTAATTTCGCTTCGTTGTTGACTAATTATACCACGTTTTATCGAATGAAAAGAGGGCAGCAGCTGTAGCATTCGGGACACAGGAAATGGATGGCGTCACGAAACACAGAGTAAAATAGTATCAGCGTTTCGCACTCAGAATATATCGGTAATTAGCCTGTATGATAAGATTCCGTATCATAGTTTCTCTATAGACTCGACCTCGATTAGACTTATACTCGTATGTGAACCATGAATAGGGTAGGGTCCTTCTATGTCCACATTTGATCAATCAATAAATAAATATACTTAAACAAGAAATTCGGTAGAAATCGAAGAGATTTGCATCCTGAGTTTTTTAATTTAATCCATCGTGCTATTATATATATTGGAGTGTATTTGTTAAATACTAAAAAAAACATACGTCGTAATGTTCGTGCGTCCCCCTAATTTGATTTAATTGCGATGCAAGGGATTTACCGCATGACTGTAAACTTTAATATCTTCCTATAGTAATTATTAAATAAAAATGAAAAATTAGAGCCAAACACCAGCAAATACATTTGAATGTGCAAAGTAGCCAGTGTATACGTAACTTCTATATAGAAGCAGATAGCACACTGGCTATAAAAATAAACAGATAACATTTAAACACAGAAAATACAAACAAGAAATTGCGGGTAAGTATAGGAAAGTAAACAATAAACATAAACATATATGAAATTTTGAGTAGGAAACATATTTGAGGAATTCTTTGTGGTTTTGTAAAGCAGGTCTTCTTTCGTCTTCTTCTAAAACCATTAAGTTCAGACAATTAACCTCCGTGGAGCAGAAAAGTTCAGTAACACCTTCTGTCTCTGCTTCCAATTAGAGATATTTCTTTCATCTGGAGTTTCACCTAGAAACTCCGGTTGAAAATAGCTGATTTCTCCCAGAAACTTGGGGGTATCATCCCGAAAATCAGACAAGCTAAACCAAAATTACTCCAGTTTAGAGATAAAATATACTGACGAATCCATGGGCTTAATTGATTCAAAACAGCAAATGGTGAAATCTCATTGGTTCAGAAGACAAGTTAACGCAAGGATTAAGATAGAATGTTTGGAATGCATTCTAACACAATGCAAAAGATCCCTGATCTGGCGACTTACGCGACATCCATTTAGAACTATTTATCTCTGCGGTTGGCACAGCAGCGGCCATTATCACGCTCCTTAATACCGTGAATTTTGTTTTTTCTCTGGCATACATAGTCTTTTAACGATGTGCTATACAT
This sequence comes from Mastigoproctus giganteus, assembly GCF_048544385.1. Classification (NCBI taxonomy): domain Eukaryota; kingdom Metazoa; phylum Arthropoda; class Arachnida; order Uropygi; family Thelyphonidae; genus Mastigoproctus; species Mastigoproctus giganteus. The sequence continues at coordinate 57,162,958 of NC_143577.1, forward strand.
ATCTAATATACTTTTTTGCATGTTGAATAGCCAACAGCATTCATTGTTTATAAGGCACAAGCGTCGATCGTTACTTTGTATTACATCGAAGCCCTTCATAGGTGAGCAGTTCTATGCATTCACGCCCCTGTGGTCTACAGAGTACTTAAAACTCCTTTACTTAATTTTCCTCTCCACGAGGAAAGCATAAGAGCCGTTAACCTATATCCATCTTTGCGGAAATGCTCGGGTTAGGATCCTCTAAACGTAGGTCAGCATTTTTCTTTTTTTTTTTTTCTCTCTCTCCGATTTAGCGACACCACTCACGGGATCTTCTCAACCCATAGCATTTTATCTCTGGATAATTCCGAGCCATCATATTTTACAGCCAGCGCGGAAACCCTTGATCTTTTACCACTTTTCAGGTTACTTTCGGCTACAGTCTGGGCAGTCTCCTTTCATTACAAGGCTGAACGGGTTCCCCGTCTAGGGACATTGCCCTAGAAACTGGCTCTTGTGACGGTGATGTCGGCGTGTATTAACAAGACTGCTAAATAAAGAAGCTCGCTTGTTAATAGTACTATGTTAACTGCTTTGCAATTAATCGCTCTCTGTGATGTTTGTAAGGTTTTGATTTCAATTTAAATTAATTTTATGCTCTTTTGGGAAGCTTGCCAAGACACACCTGCTAAAGCGTGTCACTGCATCGTATTTCTTTAAAATATAACCCCCTTCTCTTCAGAATTCCTTTATGGTAACAATACTCTATTACTTTGCCTTTAACACGTTCTTTCTAGTGAAATGGCTGCAACTTGAATGTATTAGTGTGTTAAACAATACATTGCAATATTAATGATAATTGAAGATAATGGATATGTCGATTTGAATCCTACTCAATGGTCTCTATTTATTTTTAAATTATATTCTGCAGTAGTGAAATAAGTCTGAGCCTAACCTTACTCTCAGTGATGAGTAATTTTCATTAGATAGTCTTAAATTCAATGGATGGAGTTAAAATAGTTTTTAGTTATGGACGTTAATAAAATATTTTAGAGTTGAAATAAATTTCAATTTATTTATTTTTATTATTTTTATTTTTTTATTTATTTTATTTATTTTTATTTCATTTTATTATTTTTTTTATTTATTAATTATTATTATTTATTTATTTTATTTATTTTTTGTTTTTATCATTGTTTTGTTCGGATTTTTTTTTTTTTTTTTTTTTTTTTTTTGTGGCTGGTGCAGCATAAGCCATAGGCTTTCTTGCACCATACGGCCGTTACTAATACTAAATACTAATACTAAAGAAATACGCAGTAGAATATTTTTAGAAAGATAACGTCGATTACTTAAAAATCAAATGGTTAGTAGGTGACTAACCATGACTAAAAATGTCTTTCCACCTAGCGAGCAGCCAGACAAGTTCAATTTTTTTTTTTCAGGAGGAAGGGTGATAATAGCCTTAATAGGAACCTAGTGCGCAGGTGCAGACTTCTGGTTTTTAGCATCAGCGGGGTGGGGGGGGGGAGAAGGACACGATTCTTCCCTGTAGTAATGAAATGCAATTGAGCGTGTCCTGTTTGAAGGAAAAGGCTTGAATTTTAGTCTTGTCTGGATGGCAAGAATTTTTGCTCTTTTTCTGATGAGCCGAGTTATCTTCTAACGAAGATTGGTTTTTCATCCCAAGAAACAGGCAAACCTGCCACGGCGTACACACAATTTATAGATGCAAACTATTACGAATTTGGAAGTGATTTCTCTCCTTTCTTAATATACAGTCCACTGAGAATTATTGTATTAAATGAAAATGAACTCGCAAACTCAACTTCCTGGTATTTTCCCAGAGTACAAAAGGAAACTTTAAAATAACCAGAAACAGTTTCATTTTTTGTGGTGTTGAGTGATCCTCATCTGTGACATGATCGCAGACACTGAAACATGTTATAATGGTGTTGATCTTTCAAAAAAAGCAACCGTTCCTATTGGAAGTGAGTAGCTTAATAGCCAGTAAAATGCAACTTTAATGTCTTAGTTATGATCAGGGTGGGTAGTTAAATCAGGGGGTTCAAGGTCATCCACTTTAATAGATGCGCACTTGGAAAGTTCCACGCGGAACAAAATTGCTTCGTTGACCGTTGATGGATTGATAGGTCATTGGCGATCAAAAGTTAATATAAAGGTTTTATGGTGTCCTTGAAGATACAAAGTGAAAATCTCTATAAATCTTAACCTTTGATCATTACTAGGGAAAATATATTTACTTTCTTTTTTCGTTTTTAATTTTTTTCATATAAAATTTAACTAATGCTGTAAACAAACGTAACAATTATTAAAATGAAATATTTTTTTCCATTCAGTTGAATCTCATGTTTTTGATTTCGTTGCAAACATAAAATCATCCGTCTTCAGAGTAAACGGGGACGTAGTAAGTACAGTACATCGATACACGTATCGGCTACTGTTCTACGGCGTACTGACCACTTCCTGTATACTGCTGAAAGCTAATGGAAGTCAGGAGGGGTTGCAGTTGCTTTCAAAAACGTTTACGGTCACATGCAGCGCGCTCCACCGAAATACGCGCCTTGTTCTCGTGATATAAATGCACCCATTGGCGACTTCGTCAAGCTGTTGGGATTTCAGTGCCTCCCACTGTAATTCCATCTATCATTCAGAAGGGAACATCTGCCTCTCTTACGGTTTCGTCATCACAGAGGACGCTTAGCGTGTGGAAGTGCCCATAGCCAGAGCAGCGATGACCCTGACACCTGTGGTCACATATATTCACCACTCTTGGCTGTCGCGCACAAGAAATCTGGTCTGGTTGGAAGAGCAGTTTTTTTATTTTATTTTTAATCCGACAGTTTTGCATGAACCATCGTAGAAGAAATGCGGAAATTATTATTCTTGACGGATGTGGTGTTTTGTTGTTGGTTGTGGCAAATGAACTACATTGAAGACTTATCGTTTGTTAGTGGAATGACGCTGCAAAGACTGCAGTTCCAAGTTGTAACAAAATGCAGTCTTTGTTGGCTCTACTTCAGCTTTTATCACGTGCTTAAAATTCTTCCTTTCGCTATTTCTGTTGATCGTATTGTCCTAGGTCAAGGTTCTCATTGTATATCCGCCTTTTCCCTTCAGCCTGTTAAATCGCGTATGAAAAGTATGTTGTTTGATTGTCGGGTTATTCAACTTTAAAAATTTGAACCTGTAAAAAGATAAACTATAAGAAACGACTGGCCACGAAAAAAAAAAGGAAAAAGTAATCTCATCCATCAAAAGCGAAATTATATCCCCCCCCCCGATTTTTCAATGCCGTCGTGTTTTTTTAAGAATATTATAGAACTGGTTATCTTTGTTATACTGTATTAAAAAGCTCTGATTTCATAGTCCAATATTCTTAATCCTCACTTAGTTATAATCAAATTTATTTATTATTTTGAATCTACTCCTCTCTCGTAATTTAAAGGGCGATTATTTCCAGCTTCTATTAAGATGAATGATATTGATAGCTCTTGGTCAGTTAAAATTGTGCTTTTAATTCATCCCGTATTGGTTATTAGAATCTAAGGGTTAACGTTGGATAAATGGAAATTGAACATCATTGATGATCATCACCACCAGCACTGGGAATGCCATTCCGGTTCATCTAATACATTGGTAATGGCCACGTACTATACATACTTGACTATTAAAAATAAGATACAGCATTTTATTAATGAACATTCCGGTTAAAATTTTCCCATTTAACTCCCTGGTCATCACTGAATGATTCTAATCTGGTTTGTAAAATGGAAGGATTATAATCATAGGCACCATTGGAACCTAGGAAAGACTTTCTTTTAGGTTGATCTCTTGTTATACAATATCTGAATTATGAAATTTCGATATTTTATAACGGACTAGTGTAGCTCATAGTTTGTTGTTGGGGTTCCCTCCTTGTTTTTGATGATCCTCAACGATGCTGATGAGAGTATAAAGCAATATTAAAAATCTCTAGAAGTTCTGAAAGCTAGAATAGGATCTCGCTATTAGGGAGGGGTACTTAATACAGTTGACACTGAGTGTATATTGATACAATTTACGGGATGTTGAAATTTTATCAAAGAGCATGTAGAAAAAATTGTCTTAAATATTTAATCAAATATTTCATTTATGTATGTCAAAACTGTTTTGTATTATATCATTAGTGATGTTTTTGTGGCGTATTTCAAGCTGCACTGTATAGATAAAATACACTGTAAAATGTACTGTATAAATAGATAACGGTAAGAAACAAGTTAGAGAAGACTTTATACAAAATTACGCCTTTGAGATAACCTCTGATAGATTGTGATAACTGACTACTTTTACCTCGCATACAAGATAGCATGTTGTGAACAGCATTGGGCCAATAATGAATTACTACAGGAAGAATGGTATGGGGGCGGGGATGAGGGATTAGTTTCATGATGTAATATCGAATCCATTTGATTCTCTGAAAATGGCGAACATTTCTGGTTTTGAAGGAATATTTTTAAACGCTAATTTTCGCTCACTTGAAACGAATAATGTTTCCCTAATTATACTACATATACGATTAGCGTAATTTTATTTACTAGTACATATACTCGTAAATAAAAACACAAAATATTCAGCAAAATATAAAAATAGTCGTAAATATTAGTGTTAGTTGTGGTACGAATCTCTTGTGCTGAGTAACCGCATTCGAGCTAGCTTTAATAAAACATACAACTGCATGTTATTTAATGACCTCACCGTATCTCGGGATTTGCTTAGCGGAGGTCAAGGTTTAAGCAACCTTCTTCAGAAATGATTATTAGATACTAAAGTTGGATCGTGACATGAGATGTGAAGTAATCCTTGACCTGAAGCCTTTTTTTTTTTTTTTTCCTTCTTCTCAATAAATATGCTCATAGACTTGTGCCACGAATAGCTAATGAAATTCTCTAAAATGCGTAATTCCATTTTATGAACAAAATTACGTGAACCTGACGTTGAATTCTAAGTATGACAACTCCAGGAAAGATTATACTGCACTGTATGGGCTAAGGTTATTTTATGAAAACTGGTTTATAATAGCAATTTTGACAATGCTTTTGAAGAACCTAATTGGACTCAGTCGATAAGGACTCGTCGGGAGGATGGAATGATGTAGGACAACGTCAGGTCAATTTTTTTTTTTGACGATGGGGAAGAAAAATGTCTTCGAGAATAATAGCATATTTTCAGAAACTCCACAGTGAGATTGTGAAAGTCCACATGACCATTTCCAGTAATTTCCCATAATTTTCTTCAGTCCAACATTCTTTGTCTGTTTCCAAAGGTTCCAGTAACAGCTTTTCCAATCGCTCTGTATACTTCACTTCTTTCCAAGAGTGCCCATATATCAATTTTTCTGGGTGGGGAATACAAATTTTCGGTTAACGAGATTTTTAAATAGTGAAAACGGGATTTTACGCGTGTTGGAATGTCGGTATATTATTGAGGCACGTATGTCATTGGAAATTTAATCAAGGTAAGTGAAAACAGGCCAGGAAATTTTAGTTTTATTTATTTATTTTTTTTATTATACTCTTAATTCAATTTTAGAACTAATTATACAAGAGTAGTTTGTTAGTAAAAATAACACAAGGTTATCAAATTAATTTCGTTATTTCATTCTTGATGCCAAGCTATATTAATTTTTTATAATTCGATTTATCACTTATCTAAAAATAAAATTATTGCAATTTTTTTTTAAAGAGAATAGCTTAAATATATATTTTTCTTCTCGTGTACCACTGCGCAGCGGTGTATGTACTGCCAGTGTAGACCATTATTTTTGCAGGGTTGCCTAACGTCATGCATGATGTCAAACACTTTCAGTGATATGCACTTCATTTCCTCCAAGTTTGACAATGGAGGTTGGGAACTAATGCAGTCATAAAAGTCGTAATACATATATAAACCTACATACGTAGGTAGTTGTATATGTATATAGTCAAATAGAATATATATATATAAGGAACCACAAGCTTGAGAAACAATCCCGGACATATTCTGTTTCTATATACAGTATATATGACGTTGCGCGCGTGCATACAACAGTGAACTTCCGTTTATAGCACTTTCTAGGAGACGAGTACTAAAAGCGAGACCCTTTTTTAGGTATATTTTTCATATTTTGGTAGATAATATTGGTTATCAGTTTATATATATAGCAGTGTGTAAAAAACAGTGGTTTTTATGTAAGTTCAAAACCTGAACCCTTAATCTATTACGCTTGCCTTTTTTAGCTGCTTCAGTCTTTATTTTGCATGTTATATTTAAAAATTGAGTTGCACTAACCTTTTATAAGTAATTTCTTTATTTTCATTATGTTTAAAAATCAGGGTGACGATAAGTTTGGTAATTATCAATAATTTTGACAAGAATTCAACCATTAACCATATTATTTAGCAGCCACGTGGATTCGAATCAGTCAACTCAAGGAGTGTAGTACTGCACTCACATCTGACTGCTTGGTCACTTTAATAATAATAATGCTGTCTTTCGTGAAATGTAACCAGTAAGGGAAAGCTGACGAACAATGTGAATTAAGGGGGGGGGGAAAGCGAGAAGAGCGTGAGAATGCAACGATAAATGGCTAGACATTAAATTATTTAATTAATTAAATAACTCAAATTTAGCTGATTAATAGGTAAGGGAATTTCTACTTTCAAAGTTTCCATTTGAATTCTATATAAAATAAACATCACACTGGAAACGATTTCTATGAAGTAAACGATTCCTAGAATTCAATCTCAGAACTAAAATCGAAAAGAAGGAAGGTTCTGTTATACTTCTTGGGACAATAAACAAAGCGATATAAGCGGGAAAGCGTTTTAAACGCGGGCGGTATGATGCTTAAAAGATGCATGATGCTTCATAGGATGGACCACGGAATCAGAAGAAAAGAGTATTAATATACTCAGTTAGCTTTGCATTAGCAACACCTTCCTAATGCCAACACCTATCTGCCTTGAGAGGCCACCTTTTGCCCGTGATACAGCCGTACACGTAACAAGGTGTTTCAGGGTGTCCTGTAGTAGAGCTGCCCATGCGTTGCACGATGTGTCCAGTAATGCCTGCACATTGTCATGTACCATGGAACGTCCTTTTCCAGTAGATCTCAAATATGCTCATTTGAGTTGAAATCGGTTTTGCTGGGTTGCCATGGGAGGACGGAGGATTCATTGTCATGTTTCTGGAGCCGGTTAGCAATCTGCCCGACCTTCTGGCATGGCGAGTTGTCTTGTTGATAGATGCCACAGTTGTCTAGATACACTGCCGTCATGAATAACATGGTGTACGTTAACGGTGATCAGAGGATGCAGGGAATGCCACGAAAACTGTCCCCATACTAAAACACCACTGCTGATACCACCTCGGCAGCCATAGTCATGGCGAATGCACAACTGACAGTGACTATAGTTAATTCCCTTTGCATGCCATTTGTTGTTTGTGTCCACGTCACCTTAGCTCTCCACGTTATATCAATTTACTGTCGACCTGGGGAGGACATTGCTCCTTGTATTATACTACCTGCAGTCTGTGCTAACCCTGTTACCAGGATGCAAGCTGCTGGTAGCCATGGATGCTAACTTCGCTCTACCTTATAGTATAGCGGCAGAGCTGATCGCGCAGGCATAGCTACAATACTCTTTTATGGTTTTTAACCAAATGAATTACTTAGCAAGTTTTAGCAGCACCCTGTGGGAGAGTGTTATTGATGTCACGCTTGCCACACGGGCTACGGCACCCAAATTTACCAACCGGCGTGTCCAAGAATGGTGAACTACATCCTATCCTTTAATTTGTTAAGCCAGCTGGACCTGCCACCATCAATATACGAGTATTATGGGATCAGAAGTCACTAGTCACCTGAGGGCTAAACTGCAAGATGCTCCTCTACATTTCTATAGAAACTTCTACCCAAATGATTATACATTTGGGTAGAGGTTGGGTAGATATGCCATCCCTTATGGTACCCCGAGCTTCTCGCCGGCGAAGGATACACCAGGTGAGAAAGGAATTTCAGATCTCACGAAGGAACTGGTTAGTAAACGAAGTAAATGTGCTTAGAGAGATGCTTATAGAAATCAGCCATGATTCTACAAAAAAAAAAAAAAAAATCCTGACAGAGATTATTATTAGCCATATGGCGCAAGGAAGCCTGAGGCTTATGCTGCACCAGCCAAGAAATTCTAGAGAGAGAGAGAGAGAGAGAGAGAGAGAGAGAGAGAGAGAGAGAGAGAGATGATGATATCCAGCTCAGGACCCTGGGTGTGCCAAGCCCATACTCACCAGATGTGAGTCCCTGAGGTAAATTAGATGGTACGTCCAGCAAATGCCGAGTTGTTTGGTTGATTTTTGTGGGGTTTTAGTCGTATCAGCAACTTAGGTCATATTCATCATCATCAGCAGTTTTCAATCCACTGTGCAATGGCCATCCATTTACTACCCACAAACTCATGAATTTCATCTATCCATCTCCGCCTTTGTCTTCCAGGTTTTCTTCTAGCTCCTCTTGGGTACCATTCTGTTATTTTCTTATCCATCTGTCATGTCTTCGAGCTATGTGTCCTGCCCAAGACCATTTTAGTTCTTTAGTTTTGATAAGAATGTCCTTTACTTGAGTTTGCTGCCTAATCCATGTGTTTCTCTTCTTATCTAACAGTCTGAGTCCCAATATAATTCGTTCCATTCTTCGCTGTGTAGTTCTCAGCTTCTCTTCCCTTCTTTTGGTAAGTGCCCAAATTTCACTTCCATAAGTCATGGTAGGGAGTATACATTGGTTCATTATTTTACGTTTCAGACAAATTGGGATATTGTTCCTCATTCCTGATCGCTACTATCCAAAATTTATTCTTCTCTTGACTTCCAGCCATTTATCATTATTACAGCTAATGACTTGTCCCAGATAAGTATATGACTCCTTTTCAATTACCGCTCCTTCAATCATTATATCCCTTTTTGTGACATAATTGTTCATCATTACGTTTGTTTTAGCCATATTCATCTTTAGTCCAAAATCCTTACTAACATAACTGATTAAGATTTTCCTTTAATTCTTTGGGATCGTGGATTATGACCACAATGGCATCTGCAAATCGTAAATGGTTTAGGTACTCTCCGTTCACATTGACTCCTTTCTGCGACCAGTCTAAAATCTTCTGAAAGCTTCCTCAAGGGCAGCAGTAAACAACTTCAGAGATTTTGTCTCCTTATTGAACTCCTTTCTCAATTTTAAATTTGTTATTGTCTTTGTCTAGTCTAATAAAGGAGGTAGCGTTCTCATATATTTTCTTCAAAATCATAATATATGGGGTATCTTCTATGCCCTGTCTTTCCAGTGCCCGAAACATTGCCTTATGCTGTATGGAGTCAAATGCCTTTTCATAATCCACAAATGCTAGGCATAATGGTGTTTTATATTCATTTGCTTTCTCCATTAGCTGTGACATTACGTGAAGGTGATCCATAGTTGAGAATCTTGTCCTAAATCCAGCTTGCTTTTTCGGTTGATTCTCATCAAGTATTCTTTCTAATCTGTTAGTAATGACCCTTGTGAACAACTTGTAGATGTGGGATAAAAAGCTAATTGTACTATAATTTCCAATTTTTGACTTATCTCCTTTCTAATGCAGCTAAACTATGATTGCATTATTCCACTCCTTAGGCGTCACACCTTTTCTAATGCATTTTGTGAAGAGTCTTGTCAGTTTTTGCGTCATGTCTCTTCCTCCCAATTTTAACAACTGTACGGTAACTTCATCTTCCTCCGGGGCTTTCTTGTGCTTCATTTTCTTCAACGCATGTTCTACCTCATCAGGAAGGATATCAGGTATGTGTTACTAATTTGTGATCCATCTTCCCCACTGCTGGCATCATTCCCTCGCTGCTTGTATAACTCTTTATAGTAGTCTTCTGCTATTTGAATTATGTCTTCTCTGCTATTTATAAGTACACCATTGCTATTCTTCAGTTATTGCATAACTCTGTATACTCAATTTTCTCCTTGTCAGTGTTTTCTTGCTCTTCATTTGTCGTCTTCGGTTCATAATGACAAGTGTTTCTTGACTAATTTTTTCTTCTTTGGTCATATTGCGCCATATATATATATATATATATATTATGTTTTGTAAATTGCCTGTATTCTGTGGTCAGTTTGTTTTGTCGAAAACCCGAGTTTAAGGGAGAAAAATACCACGTTACCCTCGACTGAGATCGACTAACTCAGCCACGTTGTGAAAAATACTCATAAAAATTCCTCGTGTCATTGACGGGATTCTAACTCAGGTCTTTTCCACCCGGTGTAGGGGGGGGTATACAAACTGTGCTACCTACGAGGGCAACCTTGGGGCGTGGTGTTCCGGAATGGCAGTAATAAACTTACAAAAGGTGACATCTTGCTCTTGTGGACAGCACAGTTGCTATAATCACTGGGTAAGAGGCCAGATGAACAACAAAATCACAACCCACCAGTAACACACATTAACTGAAATTCTTTTGCCTTTACAGAGTTTGTATACGACACAGAGTTGGGGGAATCCCCAGTGCCTCTTGTAATGTAACACTTAACAACACCACCACCACCACCTCTAGCCTTGCCGATCATCAGCAGTGCCTTCAGGGGCCATGGCCTCGTGTTATGTTCTAGAAATGCCAGTGTTCGGCGGTCCCATGCAAAGCGCAGTTTCTTTTGTCTCGCAATGAGCATAACTGTCAGCCTGCGCATAGTCGATGTGGGTAGTGGTCTTGCTATTTCTGCGTTGTACTGGGTGGTCAGTTGGACCGCTTTGCTGTTTCGCTGCAGTGTTCCGAAACGAGACACTGCGCTCACCACTGGGTTCGAGTGCATGGCTCTCCCACGTGAGACCTTTGGCTGGTTGTTCGACCGCTGTTGAGTCATTTACGTTACACTCGTGACACCTCTGAACGGGCGCACTTGTTATGTTGGCTGTTGTTGAGATACTGGTGCCTGCACGTCTTGCTGCTACAGTCATTCCACGTTCGAAGTTGGAAAGATCTCCATGCCTACATATTCCTCGCTGAAAAATCGATCATGGCCTATGCAAACTGCAGTCTTATATCAGCCGTTCCCAACTTTGAGCCTTCACCAGCATCGTAGAATAGTCCATTCCTACAAGGGGTGTTGCTAATGTAGAGCCGACACATTGTACATGCACCCCCCCTCACACGCACACCCAAGGACCTCACCTTCTGCGTCATTTCACTCGGAACTGATGCTCTGCAAAACATTCAGCATAGCGAGTGTATTTTGAATCTTGAATGATTTACAGCGAAGTTTGTATTTGAAAGAGATAATTGAAAAGTAAAAAAGTTTGTTAATCTATTTGTTATGCTCTAGCTACATTGCTGAAAACTCCTTTTTTGTACACAATATTGCGAATCGTGTCGGTCGTTGTCACAAAGAACAACACGATTGACTATTTGTCCCTGATATTTGTTGAATCAACGGCCTCTGTAGCCGAGTGTTCAGGAGCGGAAGTGTTGAAATGTTTTGAGTAGACCGGGGTTCAAGCCCCTGATTGCTAAATACGGTTGATTTGCCAACCCGCAATGGACCAGCGTGGCAGAGTATGGTCCATTTTTTTCCCCCCTGAACATAAATTGTTGAGGAGGCTTCCATCCTACAGTGGGTTGATAATGGCTGCAGTTTACCTTTTATTTTTATTTGTTGAATTATCATATTATAAGCCGTATCAGAAACTTTTTATTGAAAACGAAAGGTAAATCGTGGCCGTGATCTACATCGAATATTATGCGGTAAGCAGCAATGATATTATCCTGTTTCGCGTTAAAGACCGAACATTTAAACGATGACGTAGTCAGAATTGTATTTCTGTTGTTCCTGATTGCATGTCAGCAACCCATAAGCTACTGGAACTATTCTTAGTTCACGTTGCTCAAACCACGTCTATGCTTCGGCGTTAGTTACTAAAGCAATAAAGAAATTGTAATATATAGAGAAGAGAAACACCAATATCACTTCGCCATGCTTAGTTTGTTTCTTGGAAAATGAAAGATTTCGCATTTGAATTAGTGTTTCTGTTTTGGTTGATCTTTCATATTTTATCAGGTGACCAAAAATGTTTTTGCATATTTTTAGGGTAAAATTAAAACACACTGAAAAACAATGAACAAGAAACACAGCATTGTTCCTTGTGATCATTGGTCATTCATTATTAAAAATAACATGTTTGTCACGTATAGTCGAAGCGCACAGTTTGTTAACTTGTGTACAGTTTGTTAAAAGAAGACAAAAACATGTTTGAATTTTATTTTATTATCCTGCAGGTAGACAGATACCAAGAGCTCGCTCTTTTATTCGAGTCAAATGAACAGGTAATATTTGATATTGTTAATATTGAACAGGTAACTGTTAATATTTGATTTACATAAGATTCACTTGTGCTTTTATACAAAATATGTCTAGTCTTTATTTCTGAGATATTAAACACTAATCGTGAATTACAAAATATAAAAGGAAACTGAAATAAACCTCTAAAAAGAAAACATCTAAAGCAGATGTTCAAAATGACTTCTTTTTTTTTTTTTAATGCAGCATTCAGCGAGACGAATCCAGTTTTGAGAAACTTCCAACGTGTGAATTCCCAGTTCATCTTAAGTGGTAATATACGATGAATAAACCATGGGTTTCATGGGACTCTGCCCTCTTACACAAACTAAGGGTGTGTGGTCCGGCGATCGTGGTAGCCATTGTACAATGTCGTTCCGATCGGTTATTCTACTGCCATATTTATAAAGTCAGAAACATCACGGGAAAAGTTGGCTGACACAACGTTGTGCATAAATCATAGCCTCTGACAATTTTCAAGGGTATCTTCCAACAGTTCCCACAAATTGTTCATCAGAAAATAAAATGAAACTGAATATTTTTTTGTTTATACTCCTGGACGAACACATCTTCAGAGGAATTCACAAGATAGAGAATACAAGAAACAGAGTCGTATTTGGCAGTTGTACGATCTTGTACCCGGTCATTGAAAACGCGTGTACTTATGCACCCTGGCGCCTGATCGTTCGGCTACGGTAGCTTGCAAATGTAGGTATGCTATTCCAGAAAGCCTTGCTCGAAAAAAAAAAAAAATAATAATAATAAATAAATAAAAGTAAGAACCAAAAAGAATCTCCCCAAGAACTCCATACCGAACATTAAAGTTAAAAGGTATGTTGAAAATGAATTCTGACAATCGTATATGGGGTTTCTTCGGTCCAGGCATAAGTTTTTATAGAATTAAAAATTTCATTTCTCATACAACATAATTTATGTGCAACCGGAACATGGCTGAGAAATTGAGGATCACGCGTACATCGCAAAATAAGCCACTGACAAAGGTGTCTACGTTTATTCATATCTTGTGGTAACAATTCTTGTACAGGCCGTGAAATGGATATTTCAATTGCTGTTTACGTAATATCCTCCATACACTTGCAGATGAAGCATTTATGCTACCTGACAACCTTCTAGTACTTGTGGTAGGAGCTGCTTGTACATAACGAAGTATTTGCTCTTCAACATTTTACAGTTCGTAGAAATAAATAAATACATTTTCTGCTTATAACTCCGGGACAACCACGAGGTCAGAGGAGTTCACAAGATAGAGAGAATACAAGAAACAGCACCGTATTTAGCAGTCACGGACTTGAACCCGTTCACTTACGGCACGTGTACTTATGCACATACGCGCGTGACCACTCGGCTACGGCGGCCTGAAATCCTTATGTACCAGCGATTACTGGTAATGGTTTCAGCTTAACAGTTTTTCTATGTACTTTTTCGAAAGCAGCAAATATTTTACGATTTGGTGCTAGTTGAGTTAAATATTTAGGCGCATCTGCGAACAGCAGCTACGAAATTCTTAAGAACCTCACCATAAATTAAAATCACATCAGTTAACTCGACAAAAGTAAACAGATTTTTAGTGCACGCCCTCGTGGGTGATACAGTTGGTGGAATCACTGTCCTCCCCACACCGGGTGTAAAAGACCCGCGTTTGAGTCCTGTCGATGATGTGAGGGATTTTTATGGGCCTTTTCACAATGTGGTTGAGTTAGTCGGTCTCAGGCGAGGACACTATGGATTTTTCTCCCGGAAACTCGGGTCTTTCGTACAGCAAAACAGAACACCGACTACAGAACACACAATTTACAGACAGTATATGCGGAGCAATATGGCCTTTGTCGTTGATGCTCATAAAACCCTTTTACCATGACAAACAACATCACAGGCACCCATAATATCAGTTTAATAAATACCATACTGTAAACAATGATTCAGCTTTGTGGAATCTCTAACTCAAGTGAAGACATGTTGACACTGCTATATGTACTTAGCACACTGGTTGCTCACAACTGAGTTATCGGTATGATTCATGTACCGTGTTAGGCCCTCTGCTGTTTATTATCTTTGTAAATGACATGCTTTCGACACAATCGGGCAACAGAACTGAATCTCGACTTACGTAGACGATGTTAAGATTTATAGGGTCATTCGAAGCAGAAATAACTGTATTGAATTAGGAAAGGACATTGATAAAATATTTAACTGGATTCAGAATTACCATTTAAATCTAGATAAATGTTCAGGAATTGCCATAAAAGTACTTATTTACCAAAATCATCCAAACAAAGATTTAGAGATCTCGTTTTTCAAACAAGAGATTTAGGAATAATTTTTTAATATCATAAAAGACTTAATGCTCATATTGTTGCAATCAAGAAAAGGGCCAATGCCTACCAGAGAACAGGCCACGTCACGAAATCAAGATGGCTGCAATAGTAGGCGTTACTTGAATGGCTCGTTTGGTCTAAGGGATATTAAGACAATAAAATTTCGACATTTACAATTATATTTACATTTTGGACCTATCTATTAAACAAAATTATAATGGGAATAACGTTAGCCCCGAAGATTCTTTCTATCATCAATTTTTAACTGTCCCACTCAATCCCCAAGACATCAAAGTGAATATTTATTACACAAACAGGATAATTATGTAATTTTAACACTAGTAACTACTGTATTGATTTATTTAGCTCAAATAATATTCTTAAAAAACAGTTTAGAAATATATTCTTAAGATTTGGTTTTTTGAATTGTTATTTACTGATGATCATTTAATATTTATTTTATATTTACATTGTGTTAAAGAAAACCTCTTGCAGGATTATTATTATTGTATTTTACTGTTTGGGGGTCAGTAAATTTATTATTTATTTATTTACTACAACAACACTATTCATGTCTGTGTTGGGATGTCTGTTTTGTACTATTTAAAGCCACCTTTACAGCTATATTTTTAAAGGACATTTAATTAATATAATAATTAATTAAATTAGCAATATAAGCTATTAATTGTTAAAATGTTAGTAGTTGATATTACCACATTAATATCAAATATTAACGATCTTTGCTCAGACGAACTTGTTTGGAGCAACGATAAATGTAGCGTGATCATTTATGCGGAGAAAAGAAAGAAAAAAAGAAAGCCGCTTTCCTGTTGAGAGAATCACTCTGTATTGCTTTCCCCCCAATTAAGGAGCGCAAGAGAAGAAAAAGGATGTTCGGCTCGCAATGCTCTTCAAAGCCTATTGTTTGATAGGTTTTATCAGGTCTTCTAAAGTAGTGATGGACGATAAGGTAAGCTGGAATTATTCTTCTCTCTTCTGCTACTTGTCTGGATTACGCCGATGTTATCTGGGCGCTTAACTTCACTACTTAACGGCCTTTGCTGGAGCTCCTCCAAAAGAATAGCATCAAACGTCTATGCAGATGTAAATGTTTGCTTTCATAATGCACCATATGCTGCACCACTATGCTACGTACAATCGAACTGTTACATGAATTAAACTTGGTATGTCTGCTCATTTTCTTCAAATACTTGCTCATATTGGTTTAAACCTATTCTGGACACACCTGAAAATTCAATACAGAAAGCGAGGACCAATTATTTGAATTTTTGTCATAAAAAAAAATGAGACTTTTTAACCAGTCTTCCTGTGTAATTCTTTATCCATCCATATTCTGTCTGTCTGTCCATCCGCATGTAACAACTCGATTCCCAGTGGATATTTTGTTTGTTGCTATACGTGATCGGAGAATGAATGGCCAATATGGAGGATGTGCAAAAACGAAATATTCTCGGTTCGCGCATTTGAAACTCGTTGCTTTTTTTTTCCCGAGGATCTCGTGTTTTTGTTATCAGTTTACTAATTAGATAGATCACAAATTATTAATATTTGTTTATTGTATTAATTAGAGCAGAAACGTGAAAAATGTTATATTTCGATTGTTATTAAAATCCAAGAATAAGAAAGTAAAGCGCATTACGAAATCGTGGTTGCATACTGCGATCTGAGGTACAGTGGCTATTTCTTTAATTAATTACATACAGAGAGTACAGTACGGTTGTATTACAGACTTGTGATTATAAAAGTATTACAAAACATCGAGTGAATATTAGTTTGTTGAGGTATGTGCAGTGAGGTGAAAACAACTACTTTATATTATTATTAGTTTATCAAATAGCAATTAATTGTTAACAAGACAATTAGTTATTTACTTTTCACTTCTGTTAATAATAATAAAAAGGAAACATTCAATTAATTTAAAAAGTCGACCACCCCTGAAATGTAACGCCCTGCCTAATTTCTCTCTCGTTTTTAGAGTACGTAGCCTAACAAGGACCCTTGTAATGTCATTCGGTTGTCTGTCTGTCTGTCCCTCTGTCACAGCATTGTATCACTGGAACTACTCAACCTATTGACTTGAAATTTTGCATGGGTTTGTACATCATGTGGGCCAAATAACGCCATATTGATCGTCGTTGACAAAAATTTGTCTGAGAAATGGGGGGGGGGGGTGTAAATTTTGGGGAACAAAAATGTTGTCAACAACCTATAGCTTATTATACACCGTTGGAATGAGCTCAACGAGTAGGTTTAAAATATAATTTTAAAATATTTTTAAAATTATAAGTGGCGGCGCCAGACAGGAAAATGTGAGTAATTTTCGTCTATCTCCTCTATTTCCATCTCTAATGGAGCTAAAAATTACATTAGCTATGTGTTTTTGTGTTAAAATTAAAAAATACAATTTTTTTATTGCACTTCGATAGCGCGCGTCTTTGTACTAAGTAACTCATTTTGGTGACAAAAAAAGTTGCTAAATAGTTAGTTAATAATTCTATAAAGGTCATTTATAAATTTTGCGACGAGAAGTATTTTTTAACAATTTCAAAGCTGGAGTTGTCCCGGCAAGGAGGTACTCAGAGAGCCAGTGTTGAGGAGGCGGTGGTGGGGAGTCTTTCACTGCCCTCACCTGCCAGTGGCTTCTCCCCCAAGACTTTAATCGCTTCTCCAGGAAGAAGTCGGAATCGCTTCTCTCACCCTTGTCATTCACAACTGGAAATACTCATAGACAACGTTTTCGTTAGTTCCTCAGTTTTAGGCCAAGCCGCGGTACTAGAAACCTTTTTTTTCAGTTACCACAAAACTCTATTTGAGATACTACACTAAAGACCATTCGTGACTACGGACCCTTCATGCTGAGTGCCCGGCACTCAGTAGGTGACCGATTTATTTGACAATGCCTCATCTCCAACTGAATATTGTACATTGAATATATGTATCTTGTTTCACTGGTAAATTTGCTATATAAGTGCTCTTATTTAATCTTTCCTAAAATTCATTGTAGGGAAGATCCAGTCAAGTTTTCAATGACTGAAAGACTGTTATCGACTGTAAGAAAAGTATTGTCTGTAGAAAGAACAGCAACAACACTAGAGAATAGCGCACGTGTTCAGGAAGCAACGATGCAAACTCCTACCAAACCTGTAAAACGCCTGTGTCAACAACGTAGTTTAAGGAAAACACCATATTAGAGAATTCTTGTGCAAGATTGTTTCCATAGGGAATTCACATGTAGTAAATATTCGTGCGTGAGAGAGAGAGAGAGAGAGAGAGAGAGAGAGAGAGAGAGAGAGAGAGACACACGATTTTTATGAACCTTTAAAAAAAAAAAAAAAGTTCTTTTAACGGATTAGTTTGCAGATACTCAAGCAAGCAGAATGTGTGAACATGTGCCACTGAAAATCTTCATCGAATCATGGAGACGCTAGTCCCTTTCAGTGGAATGGTGTGCCGAATTTATCTGTTTTTGGGGACTCTGTCTGGTACCTTGTATTAGCGGCGAAATTTCGAAATCAGGGCGTGTGTGTGTAGGTTCGTGTTGAGACCTTTAAGCGTATGCATGTAAAAACGTCTTCCCCTCTTCACACTCCCAAGATATTTTCATGTTTGGGAGTGTGGAGGAGGATTTTTTATTATTATTATTATTATTTTTTTTTTTTTCTAGCTAGATCTGCAAATAAGACCAGCAAATCAGAATGTTTCATAATGAGGGATTTTAACTTTCCACATGTCGACCGGAATTTGTGGGTTGGTCACACTAGAAAGACTTTTGTGAATTATCACTTTATCCTTATCACTTTTTCTTAGATGACTGTTTCTACCGCAGCATGTTAGAGAGGCAACGAGAGGAAGCAATATTCTTGATCAGATTATCAGCAGTGATTATTCATGGAATAAGAATCCACAAGTAAAAGTTCCAATGGGTGGCAGAGATCACAGTGTGTTAATGTGGTTTGATTTGATTTGATTTTTTATGGCGCATTGGCAGTTAAGGCCATAATGCGCCAAGTCAAGTGTTAATGTGGAATTTAATCAAATACATAATTGCTGTCAAGGGTAAAGTGAAAGGCTTTTGCTTTCACTTTATGAGTTCTTTTTTGGAAGAGTCTTCCATCTGGAGGTGGATGTGTTGAATAAATTCAAGGGAGAACTAGACAAATTCTTGGAGGGTACAGATGGGTGAACTGTTTTTTTTTTTTTTTTTTTTTTTTGGCTGATGCTGTATAAGCTTTATATGATGTCTTTAAATTGAGTGCGTTCTATGATTGTTTTGCGGAATGCAAAACCAATTTGGGGGGGGGGGTGGAACCACACAACCCTTATCCCAAAACGACTAACTTATCCACAACGTGGGAAAAAAAAAAAGCCCACGAAACTTCTCCATCATTATAAATGTGACCAGACCTAGTTGTAAGAGTTTTTTATTCTCGTGTGATTATCAAAATATTCTGTTTATACTTTGGCATAATCAGGAGTGAAAACCATGGAAGTGACAACTCCTGGTCACAAGAAACTGCACTATAAATTCATAACGTTGTTGTTTAGGGTGGGTATAAAATAGTTGGAGTGATCTGCATACGTGAACAGCAACATCTTACTAAGTTTTTTGTAGACATCCTCAGGAACCTGCCAAAATGAGGAAGGCCGTTGCGTTAAAAAAAAAACAAAAAAACACCTTTTCTTTGCTATATTCGTGTTCAAAGTGGCGTCTAGCGATGTTTGAACACCAACCCTCTGATTCAGGGAATGATTATGTTAAAAATGGCTTCAAGCCTAGCGGGAAGTTGTGTCAGCAGAGTTGCTAGCCATGGTAATGAGTCTATCCCGTGCTGATGCAACTAACACAATCCACTCTAACAGCTTATTCCATTTTCCTGCATAAGGAAAAAATATTAAGTCTTTGTTGACCACACGTCTGACTTAAATTGATGGAGATAGATGGTGTTTCGTTGTAGCCCAAGAGCAGTAATGTTTTTAACCGAATAGAGAGAAACAGTCAGTCATGAAACGCCAATATTCTATGAATATCGGGGAACATGATGACGTTCAGACACAAGGGATGCGGAATTTTCATATGGGTAGTATAATGAGTAATCCTCTGTCCTTTCTGTATACATTGTACAGAAAGGACAGACAAGAGAGGAATAATTATAAACTTGGTTAAGAAGCACATAGAATCTAGGCAGTGCAATGTTGAGTCAGTTTGTGATATAAGCACTGAAAAAACAAAAATGAGAGTGGGAATGTCTTATAGGACAAATGACTGTGATGAGCATAACGAACAACTATACAGACAAATAGAATGGAGAGTAAATCAGAATAGCTTATACTGAGGAAATTAACTTTCTATATATATACTGGAACTTGTTAGGTTGGTCACTCACATAGTAGCAGAATTTTTCTGGATTTATTGAATGACTGTTTTCTACACCAGCATGTTAGAAAAGCATTACTCTTGATCTGATTATCAGCAATAACTTTTCACGTATTAGGAATATGCAAATAAAAGAACCACTAGGTGATAGTGATTACGGTGTATTGATGTGAGATTTACTTAAAGATGTAATTGTCAAAGGCAGAGGGATAGGCTTTTGCTTTCGAAAAGATGACTACAGTGTTTATAAATTCTTTTCCGTGAGACCAACTCATGATGTTACCGACTGAAAATTGAAAGTGAGAAGCTTTCAGAAACGTAATCATAGAAGCTATTAGATTTTTACACCAAATAAGTGATCTCGAGGTTTAGAATTAAATGGATGTCAGATGAGGTCATGAAAATAGAGGCAGAGAAGAAAAATACATGGGATGCGTATAAATTTTCAAGTGATATATAAACCTAAGTATAAACTAGTCTGCAATCAAGTCACGAAGGAGGTCAGGCAAGCTAAGGCATATTATGATAAGTCTGGCAAACAAATGTAACAAAGACCTGTTTATTTATGTTAATACTAGAAACAAAGGGATGAATCACAATAGTCCACTAGATACGAATGGTATAACGGTTAATGATCCTGTTCGGGTTACTGATAACTGAACAGACATTTTGACTTTACATTCACACGTGAAGAATTTTTTAGGGATGGGGGATGCCAGGAATATGACATATTCTAACACAGAGCTAAAGTGGAGTTAAAATTGTTGAATCCGAAAGTAAATAAGCGCCTGGGACTGAGGTAGCAAACCTTTAGCCATATTATGAGAGCATCCTTGGATTCAGAGCAAGTTCCAGTGGATTGGAGATCTGTGAATGTCTCTGATTACTGATTAGCATACCCTGAGTCAGGGTATGCTACTGCAACAAATCTAGAAAAATTAAACAGATGAACTGAGAAGTAGCAATTGAAGTTTACCATTTAAAAATGCAAGGTACTTTATACGGATAGGTTGTAATCCCAAAATAACATACCGACTGTATGATATTGCACTCAACGTATTAGAGAACGAAAAAGACAAGGGGGGAGGTAATTATGCAGTAAGATAGGAAGTTTTTTTTTTTTTTGAGCGGTACAGACAGGCTGTTAAGACAGCTCATGCAGTTTTTTCAATGGTATGGTATACGAGAATTTTGCCAGCAGAGATTGGGGGGAAAGGGATAATTCTTTCCGGGAGAAGAGCAACGAGATCAATGAGGGGGACTAAGGTACTATTACCATGAAAGACCTCATTTCTGAAAAATTCTAAGTCTGAAAACCAGGCACTTGATTTGATTTAAGATATTCAAGGCTCTAAATGGAGTGAAAAAAAGGTAAATGTTGATAGCATCCCTCCTCTTACACAAACGACGAGACGACACATAAGGGGGCATACATTTAAATTGAGGAAGGATGGTTGCAAGATCGTTGGAACAAACTTCCATCTGTTGTTCTGAAAGTGGGTATTGAATAAATTTAAGGATTAATTAGACGAATTATTATTAGAAGGGACTGACAGGCGATGCGGAAAGTGTTTACTAATAATCATGTACAACTATGCCAAAAAAACTTCTGTAGGGGATGACATTACAAATAGAAGTATAGCTGGACCCTAGGTCAGAAGTGCAAGTGCATATGAACAAGAAAAATCTGAAAAAAAGTAGTTCCATGAGATCAAAGAGGAGTTCTACCACGAGAAATTTAATCCCCCAGCGATAAGTAGCTCTCGAATTTCTGTCCCCCATGTAAATAACCTTAAATTTGAAGGCATTAAATCTGTGTCCAGTTTTCAAACCATATTTGCAACCGATCCCAGTAATTTTGAAACAAGGTGGCCTTCTATCGGTCGTAAGCCACCATTTTTTTTTTTTTTTTTTTTTTTTTTTTTAAATCATTAGCAGACGTTAACATCTGCTAATGATTAAAAGCACTTCTGCTCTCTTTCCCTCGTCAGTCTTTAAGGAAGATTAAAAGATGAGATGTCTCAATTCTGATCCCTTAGAGATCAATGGGATCACCCAAATCAGAGGCCAGCGCTGATCCCTTAGGCATCAGCGTTGACCTCTCTTTTGGAGACTTGGTTCACCTTTAAGACAGTCCACTTACCCGTTCTCTCCTCTCTTTTAGCCAACCTCTGATCCAACGAAGAATCTAACCAGTAACCTCAATTTGTTTCAGTTTTTATAGTATTTCTTGCATACAGATGTTTTATGACTTCGACATAATTTATTATCACATTGGTCATGTAAGACTTCTTCACAAAGACACGCTGTAATCGATTAAAGATACGACCCCTATTGAGATGGTCCTGTATCGCTTAACTACAGAATTCGTGATCTTACACACACTCCTTAAACTTAACGATAGTGTGGATAAGATCACTTTTTCTCATCTTCTATGTGGAGACATTAGTGATTCTCCGGTCTTATGGCTCGTTTCGGAGTCTAACTATAATCTCATTAACGTTATCAATGGGTTGATGTATTCGCATACCATATTTATAACAAAATGCGTACTATCCACCCTTGAAGTTATACCTTCCCTCAGCCTCTGAGTTAGTCGATCTCAGAAGAGGGTTATATAATGGTTTTATTATCCTGAACTGGGATTTTTCTTCCAACAAACAGGCAGATCGATCACAGAAATAGGCAATTTACAAACATAATATGCGAGGTGTGTCAATAAAGTAACCCAACTGATGCTGTTGTTGCCGCCATTTTCGATGAGTTTTTGTAAATAAGCGAACTGGTATGTTGTTGTTCAAACTTCCACCAACAGATGATGGCACCTCCGTAGCCAGGTGAGCAGGAGCAGCAGTGCGTAGCATACGCTTCTTGATTAGACGGGGTTCGAGCCCGTGACCACCAAATACGGAGGATGCGGAAAGGTCAGGGAATGACCACCGCATATCCCCGGAGCAATATGGCCTTAGTTACTAATGCTCCTAAAAACCAAACAACAAACAGATGGTGGTACAGAGATTGGCCAGTAGGCTAACAGGTTGCAAGTAACAACTAGTTTCGTTAAGAGCGCTAATGATCTGTGTCACTAATTTACAATGGAGTGTTGTTGTTTAGTTTTTAGGAGCATTAGCAACTAAGGCCATATTGCTCCGGGGATATGCTGTGGTCATTTCCTAACCTTTCCACATCCTCCGTATTTGGTGGTCACGGGCTCGAACCCCAGTCTGATCAAGAAGCGTGTGCTACGCACTGCTGCTCCTGCCCACCTGGCTACGGAGGCGCCACAATGGAGTGAAACAAACGAATATGAAATTTTGCTTTAAACTGGAAAAATCTGCAACTGAAACGCAAGAAATGTTAAAAACTGTTCATCGTTGGGATGAAATATTAGGTCGTACCAGTGTGTTTGAATAGTACAAGCGGTTCAAAGACTGACGTGAGGATGTTCGTGATGACCCACGAAGTGGAAGTCCGTCAGCCTCTTGGAATGAGGATGGAGTTGCAAAAGTTCGAAAATTTGTGGCAAGAGATCGTCGTTTCACTCTCAGAATGATGGCTGGTGAGTTGGTTATGAACAAAGAGATAACTTGTCAAATTTTGTATGAAGAATTAGGGAAGGTCTGTCAAAATTTGTGCTTCACATCTCACGGATGTGAAGAAGCAACGAAGAGTGTAATCATCCGAAGACTTCATCCAGACTTGTCAAGGCAGTCCTAATTTTCTCGACTTTATTGTCACCCGGGATGAATATTGGGTGTTTCAGTACGACCCATAGATGAAGTATCAGAACATGCAGTGGACTTCAAAATCATTACCAAGGTCCAAAAAAGTTTTTGTTTACAGAAGTTCAGGATTAATACGATGCTGATGATGTTTTTCCACAAAAGTGTGTGGTTCACAAGCATCTTTTATCTGAGAGAGAGAGAGAGAGAGAGAGAGAGAGAGAGAGAGAGAGAGAGAGAGAGAGAGAGAGAGAGAGAATGAATGAATAAATGCTGCGTTCTACGTACAGTTGCTTCAAAGGCAATTGAAGTGCACTTCCTGAGTGAGGCTGCAATTTCGAGAGAACGGCAATTGGTTCTTGTTGTACGACAATGCTCCCGCCCATTCCGCACTTATTGCGAAGACATTTCTGACGAAACGTGACATTGTATACAGATCAACCATCCACTCTACTTTCTCAATCTACCACCATCGAACTTCCTTTTCCCAAAGTGAAAACTGCCCTCAAAAGAAAGGTTTCAGGATGTTGAAACTATAAAGAAAAACCTAACTGCCGAATTGAACATCGTCTCATTGGACGCCTTCACTGATTATTCCCGGATACTTTTAGAACTGTGCAATAAATACGTTCAATCGAGTGGAGACTACTTGGTGGCAAGAGTGCAGGCAATCTAGCGAGCGGTTCTTTGCAACAGTAAAGTAGACGGCCCGACTTCTCGTGGCAGGTTCGGGAGCTAGCTAGCAGCTCTCTTGAAGACTGCTGTTGGTTGCTAAGTGGCCAGTCGCACAAAGTAAAGACGACACCACACTAAACATACACTACATGACATTCACGACTGGATTAGCGGTGTTTATGCTTTTGCATAATGGCATTCAGCAATTTTGTGGGAATCCCTAAACCCCTCGAACCCCTCTGACAAGTAACATTGTCTCTGTGTCCTATGATATTCTCTGAGATCATTGTCTCACTTCTTTTATTGTTCTTGGTTTTTAAGCGCGCTAGAGACCATATTATGCCATGAACTATGCCATTTATTTTTTGGCATTGTTACTCCTCCTTACTGCTCCGTCATTTTTCGAATAGGCTTTCTTTCGAAAGAACGTTTGAGATCTCGTTCTACCGTTTAGGTGCATCAGCAACTTACATCATATTGCGTAAGTTGCAGATGCACCTAAACACCATATATAATATGTCTGTACGTTGTTTGTATTCTGTGGTCGATTTGCTGGACAAAACATCCGAGTTTCCGGGAGAAAAACCGTGGTACCCTCGCCTGAAATTGGCTCACTCAGTCATGTTGTGAAAAAGCCCCATAAAAATTCGCGTCATTGGTTAGATTCGGACTCAAATCCTTTCCATTCTGTGCGGGAAGGACTGTGGTTATACCAACTGGGCTACGCACGAGGGCTTTGGCTACAGACATTTCTTATGACTATCCAATTATGATATTCTAGTCACTATCCGTCATTGGTTACTGTCAAATTTGGAATGAAGTGGATCCTTGGTGACAACTAGGTCGAAGATATTAGATCTCCCCGCCCTTGTAGTTTCTCTGGCATGTTGGAATAATCAACAATCATCCAGATGATTCAAAATCTGTTCCACGTAGTGTATTGCCAGTATCTATTTCCAATCTATGAGAGATAGGTTGAAATCGCCCATAATAAGGCAGACACACTTGCTTACCCATTCAAGTTGCCTAAAAAGATTTTGCCTGTAACATACCCCCACTTCTCATCTTAGCTTCCCTTTACCGCAAGTAATCTCACAGCGCATGTTCAAGGTCCATCCTGGGAACAGTGATCTCTTTCAAAGAGCTTTTGATAAAAAGAATGATTTCTTCGACCCTTCTTAACTCTCCTGAACATATTATATTCACCATAACGAAATTATTCACACCCGTTCTTGTCTCTTTTAGTCCAAGTGCATGAACATTGGTTGACCTAAACAAAAGTTACAACTCGTTTAATTTATTTTCAATACTCGTGACATTACTGTATGAATAAATTAAATTTTGCATTTTATTGCTTTTTACAACTCTGACACATCCATTTTAGCTGCTTACGTTTTTTTTCCTGGTGGTATGTGACTGTTCGTGGTTTTTGTGCCTCTTTCAATGTCTTTCTGTGCATAAGGTAATTACACGTTGCATACAAGTACTCACAGCGAGTACTAATTTGCGACCTGTTTAACATAAAATCAGCCTTATTTGCACAGATGACAATCGATGAACCTGCTAATGATAGGTTCTCATAACCGATGACTGATAGTTATGAGTTCTCTCATACATCTCTACTTTCGCCAGAATTCAGAATAGGCACTCATTTTCCAGGTTTGTTATGATAATTTTTTTTAACAGAATTAATTTCAATGGTCAGTTACCTTTTATATTAAAAGAACTTTGCTTACCGTTATTATTTGTAAGAGAGGAAAACCTTAGTAATATTAATTACTTTTCATTGAACTTATTGACGTTGATTAGGAATGATTAAATTTAGAAACTTATCTACAACAAACACCGTGACTTATGCACACTTTACAGGTCTGATCAAAAGGTGAATTTATATACAAAGTGCGAGACCGGTTTCTGTATAAGTTCTAAGACTATTTTCCTAAAAAAAATTATAAAAACTTGCGTTTTTATTAACTATATCTTTCAAAATAGTTTCGCTCTGATGTAAGTGTCTCAATGTTCCTGCCTCTTCTCCAAGTGTTCGGTTGTGAGCCGGTTGAGTTTTGCAGTTGCACTCTGTTGGATACTTGGAATGTTATAAAATCTTTGTCCTTTCAGCTTCGCTTTTTGTTTAAGAAGGAAAAAAACAATCACATGGGACAATGTCAGGTGAATATGGTAGATGTGATTACTACAGGAATGTTTTTTGCTCCAAACATTCTTTATGGAAAGTGTAGTGTGTGCAGGAACATTGCCATGGTGGATAAACATCTGCCATTTACAAACAGCTAGAGGCGTTTTCTCCTATTTTCCGTCAATCGGAATCTCTTTATAATAAGCCTGGTTGACCATCTCACCATTGTAAAAAAATTCAGAATGAAAGCTACTCTGATTGTCGAGGGAAAAAAAAAAAAAATCCGAACAACTTTTTTTTTTTTTTACATTTTATGGAATCTGTCCTTAACTTCCATTGGAATGACTGGAATTTCGTTTTATCGTCAACGATAATGCAATTGATGAAATCATAAATAATTTCCAATCTTCAATTCACCCTCTCGTGCCTCTTCTCGACATCGAATATTTTGATCATCATTCAACGATCTTGGAACAAATTTTCCTGACAATTGACGCGTCAAAGGTTTTCGCTCAAAATCGCTTCGCATGATCCAAAGGAGTGTCTTAATTCATAAGCAATTTCTCGGATTTTTAATTGCCCATCAGAATGACTCTTTTTTTTATGCATTTTGACAATCATTTCGTCACTGTTTGAATTTGAGGGCCAATCTGAACATTTGTCGTCTTATACAGATTTTTGGCCGCTTAAACTTTTCATCTAATGGCAAATGGCATTACTTAAGCGTTATCAAATACAATTCTTAACAATAAGAGGATTTCCGCTCTATGTTTTCTGTTCTTCACGCATGACTTCATGCATACTTCTTCTTCCTCGTCCTTCAATCGTATCCATTGCGATCGCAATACAGGACTAAGACGCCTCTGAACTTTAATATGTGCTGCTCATTACTAAGGCGCCTCCGTAGCCAGGTGGGAAGGAGCAGCAGTGCATAGCACACACTTCTTGATTAGACCGGGGTTGGAGCCCGTCACCACTAAATACGGAGGATGCGGAAAGGTCAGGGAATGACCACCGCATATCCCGGAGCAATATGGCCTTAGTTGCTAATGCTCCTAAAAACCAAATAACTAACTAACAAGCTCATTACTAGTTTTCTAGAACGAGAAAAAGCTCGAACCAGTAATGTGGTGATCCCTTTCCTACACTTTCTCAGCTTGGCCTTCTAACATTTCTTTCCTAATAGTCTTGAACCTTTTGATCGGACGACATATACCCTAGCGTTTAAAAGCTAAGGAATAAATAAAGATCTGAAATTAGTTATGCGAGCTTATAAGCGGCCGAAATTGGCAAATTACTAATCCATAGAAAAACATATCCCAATAGACCTGTGATCTCAGTGACATTATTATCTCAGAATATAGGCGTAACATCAAATCTACATGTTGAGAAGGAGATTATTAATTAATGTTGGAAGTTAATGAAAGAGACTTAATTAATGTTGGTTTGGAGGAACTGGCTGGCCCATGGAATTTACACACAACCTGTGTAAAAGGAATTTCTGGCATCATGCATTATCGTTCATTAAAGTCGGGACCAATTGCTTCTGCAAAAGGGAGAATTTAAGATTAGGATCTCATCTGTTTACCTTACAATTCTGAATTCCACGTGGAAAGTAATTGAGATCTGTATTGCCGTTAACAGTGATTCCAGCTCACCCCATTATGCCTCCTTTTCCAAACTCATCTCTTTCCCAGATGTTAGTGGGAGGGAAAATGAAAAATGAATCTCCAAATGAAAGTACATTTGAAAATCCAGTTGAAGATTTTATCTCTACAAATCAGCGAAGAGCACTAGAGTCTGTTATTTCCTCGATCAAGTCGACATATCATTGCCAATTGAAACGGGTTCCTCTGTATTGGGTTAAAGGAACGTAGATAGCTGGTCGTTGTGCTTAGAGACCCCTTTCATTGAGTCTTACGTAGACAAATCATCCTATAGATCTGACAAGTTTTGAAACAAGTTGCTGTGGTCTGAATCCGTACTCAGATCTACATAGCGGTCATCTTACATTGAGGTGATATTATGTGTGTTGGTGTTAAGTGCCAACGCAGCTAAGGCTATGGGGCAACGGTATATTATCTCTGTAAATTGCCTGTGTCCTGTGATCGATATGCCAGTTTTGCTGAACAAAAAAACCAGAGTTTCTGGGAGAAAAAGTCATGCAGCTGAACGGCTCAACGGCAGGTCACTGTGCGACAGTTGACATCGCAATACAATTTGGGGTATTGAAGAACAATGTCCGAAATGACAATGCATCACACTCATACTTGTTTTTTTTTTTTTTTTTTTCAATAAACTAGGTGGTTCTAGCCAGCCTTCTGGAAACCCCACCACCTATTTACATACCTTAGAGATACATAACCCTGGCATATTAGCTGTACATGTCTTTCATGAACCTGAACTGTACAATTCCTCCATAATTTGTCACAGAACAGTTCCAAACATTTAAATCAGTCATATATGATGCTCCTCAAGTTGTAGTATAATAGTCGTCTCCTCTGAAAGACCTGTATAGCAACCAGTTGAAATGCACACAAACTGTCTTTTGATTTTATTAGTTTCCTCACAACCATCCTCGAATATGTGCAAACATGGCAACTGATGCACTAACTCATTTCCCAAGTCATTGAACTCATTTCATACACAAAAAGCATAATTCCAGTGTTCCAATGCTCCTCATGTGCACGTAGACCTCTCCCTAATTCCAAATTCATTCGGTCTTGTAAAAAAATGATCCACGACTTGTAATGAGAAACATCGTTTGAAAATTTGGAGTAAACCAATTGAGTTGTCTTCTGCCCTTCTGGTCTACTGCTAAAAGAGTTTAGTACTTTCCTTTAGTACTACGGGTCTTTCCTTTAGTACAACGATTATAAATGTAACACTAGGGTCACCAGGAACGTTAGTTCAACTACCCAGGTGTATTATGTTCGTGAATAGTATACGACTCTAGTCGATTTGCCTGTTTTGCTGGTCGAAAATATCCGAGTTTTCGGAGAAGGACCTTGCTATCTACGGCTGAAACAGACTAATTCGCCATAGAGTGAAAAAAGCCCATAAACGTTCCTCGCGTAATCGATGGGATTCGAATCGGGGCCTTTTCCTTCCGGTGTGGGAAGGATGGTGACAATGCTACTGTGCTACTCGCGCAGTTAATACTGCGAGTATAAATTCCACAGCAGACGACCCAAGGGACATGCTGTCCTCGCTGCTGAATATCGTTGACGGCGAATGTTGTGGCATCAACAATGTGCTTGGTTGGACACTGGAGGATTGGATTCATCCGACCAACACACTTTCGAGTGTGCTGGTCGGATGAATCCAAATACCTGGTGCAATATGCTGACGGACGCCGTGTGTGGCGCAAGCAACACGACTCGGGGACCCATCGTACATGGCGTCCACTATCCAGTCATGTTGTGGTTGTTGAATATGGTGCATGTTTTGCTAGCAAGAACTAGGACTCCTGATGTGTATGGGCCAATTTTTCACTGGTGAGTTTTTGTTTTTGCTTCCTGTCTGACTTGGGCCATCAGAGATTTGCTAGCACCTCGTGGTATTGCACTATTTTCCTCCTGTACGGAGGCCGTAGGCACTAATCGTACCTAATTTGGCCTACCATCCTGTGGTTGGGGGTGAGTACTCAGAAGTGTGACCGTACAGGTGATTGACAGTTAGGGTAGCCAAGCGGTGAGCATAAAATAACACTCCATACACAACTCACACAAACAAACACCACATTAATCACAGTCTGGCAATGTATTCCTGTATCATTACAGGGATACGAGGCAGAATTGAATTGACGTTCCAGGTGCCGCCAGAACAAAGGACAAATAGACTGCTCAGCAAAATTAACAGAACACGTAGAAAACGTGGTGTTACTCGTGCAACTTGCGATAAAGCAGGACAAAATTTGGCAAGGTGGTGTACCATAGAATAATGATGAAATGAGGAGGCAGCACGGAAGTTTGGACAGGTACAGGGGAAATATAGGAGTTGATAAGAATTGTCGAAAATGTCACATTACACAAGTCGATACAAGATGTTTGAAATTATGGCCACATGACATCCATATGGCGTATGATTCACTCCACCGGCTAAACGGGCCTCACAGCGGTGAACCATGGTCCACATAAGTGTGTCTATAAAATTCTGGGGCAATAAATGCCATCTTCCACCAGCGCAGACCTTAGTTCATCAAGTGGCTGAGGAGCTGGCTGTCAGCATGCAATGCGACCCCAAGGGACATGCTGTCCTCATGTCACATAAGCGCTATTCAATTTAAGTATGGCGATCGTGCTGGCCACGGCAGTAGAATATCTTCAGTTTCACGGTATTCCTCCACCACTTAGCTCAATGTGCAGTGGTGTTGTCGTTCGTGAAAAGAAAATCTGGGTCAGAGGATCTGTTCTCGGTACTTCTTCTCAGTTTCGGTACCCCTATCAAAAACATGAAGAGGGGTGCGGCCGTTGATCAAAATTTCACCCCACATGACAATACCACCTCCACTGTAAGTGTCACTTTCGGATGTTGGAGGAGTGGCCTCATTCCTCGTCTACAGATGAAATAACGTCTAGATTTTGTTCTAGGCTAAAACGAGACTCATCAGAGAACAGAACTGTATCCCATTTGTCAGGGCTTCAAATTACGTACTCATGGCACCAGTTTAGACGAGCTCTTCGTTGGTTTGGGGTTAATGGGATACAAACCAGTCTTCCTTGAATAGATTCCACTTGAATTGTGCTTTGTTAACACAGTCTGGTTGGAAATGTTTTCACCTGTGGCCGTATATATCTCAAGAGACAGTTGATTACAGGACATCGTAGGGTTCTACACTGTGCTGCCACTTTATTAGCTACACCCCTGCTGTGAACACAAATGGGTTTCCCCCACAGCGTTGCAAGTCACATGACCACGGTTGTGGATTTAAATGCAGTAGAACAACCTTTCTAGTATCAGTTAAACAAACCGTAGCAAGAATGGGGAAAAGGAGTGATCTAACGGACTTCGAACGTGGCATGGTAGTAGGTGCAAGACGTGCTGGACAAAGCATCTCTGAAATGGCAGTTCTCCTGAACTTTTCACGCACCACGGTTTCAAGAGTATTGAGAATGGTGCAACGAACAGAAAACATCCTCTCAACGGCACTCCTGTGGAAGAAAATCGCTCGTTGGCGAGAGAGGTCAGAAGAGGATGGCTAGAATTGTGCAAACAAACAGACGGGCCATAATATCGCACATCACGTCAGAATACAACCTTGGTGCGCAGAACACAATATCGCAACGGACCACTAGTCGCACTTTGTCGCGAATGGGCTACAACAGTCCACAGCCACATCGCTACCTTTGTATCGAGGATTGGAAAACAGTTGCTTGGTCTGACGAGTGGAAGTTCCTGGTGCGTAATGTTAATGGAAGACTCAGAATTTTGTAAAAACAACACGAATCCATGGACCGGTTATGTCGGACGACTACTGTGCAAGGTGGTGGGGGCAGTGTTATGGTATGGGGAATGTTTTCTTGGCACATGTTAGGTCCATTGATACCCATAGATTCACATCTGGATGCCATATGGTTGCTGACCAAGTGCATCCGTTCATGTTGGCATTTTATCCTCAGTCAGATGGTTACTTCCAGCAGGATAATGCACCGATGCACAAAGCCCGAATCACTATGGAATGGTTCTCAGTCCACGGATCGCAATCCTATTGAACATCTTTGGGATGAGCTGGAAAGGGCTGTTCGCTGCAGGCCTGCACCTCCATCGAATCTCAAAAACTGCGTGACACACTCATGTCTGCATGTTACTCCATTCCTGCACAACGTTTTCAGTATCATGTTCAATCCATGCCTAGCGAATTCAGGCTGTTTTGAAGGCTCAACACGCTATTAGGTAGGTGTACCTAATAAAGTGGCAGCACAGTGTGTATCTTGCTGTTAGAGCCAGATAGCGGTCTGTTCTGGTTGATGTGATCTCTAGTGACCTTGGTCAGCTCTTCTTGAAGAAACTGCCGAAACTGCTTCCATATTTCCGAAACGACACTGCGCGACATATTAAGCCAATGTGCCAACCTCGCCTGTGTGACAAAGTTTTTGAACGGCCGTCCATCTCCAAAAATCATCTAAACGGCAATGATTTTCCATCCTTAGTACTGAGATGAGGTTATCCCATTGAGCTAGCCAAAAAACAGGAATGTAAGTGATGTGGTTGGAACCTGTGTTCTTATAGGCATGAATAATTATGTAAGTTGGTAGATCGATTTCTATTGATACTCGGAAATTAGCATTAGTAGAGGCATACGATGAAAGAAAGCAAGCAAGCTTATGCAGCATCAGCCAAAAAAAAAAAAAAAAAAAAAAACCCGCTCCTATTTCACCCCTCCGTTCATTCCAAATACCTGTCCAGCTCATATGCATGCCATGATGCTCATTATATCAAATATTCGCCTTTGACGACACTGTTCACAATATATTATTAATGAAAAACATTTTGTTCTGTTAGTTTTGTTGAGCAGTATATATACATACATGCTAGCAGTGTTTGAGACCATGTGCACCCTACCATGTTGCATTTTTTTTTTTTCGAACAGTAACAGGGATCTACCAAGAGGGTAATGTGCCGTGTCATTGGGCCCACACAGTGCATGTGGAACACAGTGAGGTGTCACCCAACTTGATTGCCATCCAAATTCTCCTGACTTCGATCCAGTTGAAGACCTGTGAAATGTTTTGGACGGGAAGTGAGTCATATATATACACGCAACCGCAATCTATTCCGACACTTTGGAAAGTCTTGCATTCAGTCAGCATGGCTGCAGATCCCTATGAACATCTCCAGACCTCTATTTGAGTCAATGCCGAGGCGGAGAGCGGCTGTTATCCATGCAAACGGTTGCCCAACACGGTATTAGTTAGGGTCATAATTCAAAGATCACTGAGTGTGTGTATATATGTATATATATATATATATCCTATTCTCTATCCTTTTCGGATGTGAAAAACGGGCTTCAGCTACCACAATCAACTTTAAGCATGTCTATGTGGTAATGCATTGATTGTTAAAATGAGTAATTTGCAGGCTCCACCTTCCCACAGCAATATGGATGGCAGAATTTACCAATATCTGAAATCGAGATTCTCTTCATTTAGAAAGAAAACTGGCTTTCACTATAAAGATCGTTTCTGTGCTGATCTGAGAGAGAGAGAGAGAGAGAGAGAGAGAGAGAGAGAGAGAGAGAGAGAGAGAGAGAGAGAGAGAGAGAGAGACCTCCTCAGTCATCTCTGTAGACCTGTCCCCTTTTCGCAATATAACAGCAAGCTCCATAAAATGATAATTTCAGGCAAGACCTCAGTTGCTGAATATATGCGAACATAACATCTAAACTGCATTACTAGTTTCATATTGTTATTGGAATACTCGAATATTCTCAGCATCCATCATTGCACCACCTTGTTTGCTATTTAAGTTTTTTTTTTTTTATTTAAGCATAATACTTACCAAACCCATGGCATGGCCGCCGTGACTGGTTGTTGCTATATGGTAATGAATAAAGGTTATTTATATTTTGAATGATAAAATCAATCCTACTTTGAATTTTAAAAAATATGTAATTAATGATATTGAAATTTCGCAAGATTATTTAATGAAAAAACTTTCAAGCCTACAGACTAGTAAGGCTCCTGGAGTTGATGGAATATACCCTATAATCTTGAGAGAGGCGGCAAGCGAGTGCATTGAACCACTGAGGCTGGTTATGCGAGCATCACTAGACTCTGGGGAGATTCCCTTGGATTGGAAAAGTGCAAATGTATCTCCCATACATAAGGGTGGCTCTAAAAGTGAAGTGGGAAATTATCGACCTGTCAGTCTGACTTCAGTAGTAGGGAAAATCATGGAGGCATTGATCAAGGGTGGAATTCAGGATCATTTGGATCGAATTGAAATTCTCAAGGATACTCAGCATGGTTTTGTAAAGGGAAAATCATGTTTAACAAATCTGGTTCGCTATTTCGAAAGGGTCACTCACGAGCTGGATTTAGGGAATAATTTCGACATTGTTTATTTAGATTTCAGCAAAGCTTTTGACTCAGTCCCACATGAGCGGTTGCTTTATAAGCTGGAACAGGTTGGAATCACTGGAAAAATCCTTAGATGGATAGAAGGATGGCTTCAGGGCAGGAGGCAGAGGGTTGTGATAAATGGCTATTCCTCAGATTGGGTTGATGTAAGAAGTGGGGTTCCCCAAGGATCAGTATTAGGACCACTGTTGTTTTTAATTTTCATAAACGACATTGATGAAGGGATAGAGGGCGTGATGTCTAAATTTGCAGATGTTAAAATTGGTAGAGTAGTTAATGATCACTGTCAAGCTGAGCTTCTTCAGAGAGACCTAGATAGACTTCAAGAATGGTCAGAAAAATGGCAGCTGTGCTTTAATCCAACAAAGTGTAAGGTATTACACCTGGGAAACAGTAATCCCAAAATAACTTATTCACTTGGTGGAGTTCAACTAAACCTAGTACTGGAGGAAAGGGACTTGGGTGTTACGATACGGTCAGACATGAAATTCTCTGAGCATTGTAAACAGGTTGCAAGGAAGGCCCATGGTGTCCTATCGATGATCTATCGAACTTTTGCAAGTAGAGATAGGGACGTGATAATCCCATTATATAAGGCCTATGTTAGACCACACTTGGAATACTGTGTTCAAGTATGGAGACCGCACCTAAAGAAAGACATCGAGCTTCTTGAAAGGGTGCAAAGAAGGGTAACTCGCCTGGTGAGATCGGCAAAAGGGCGTCCGTATGAAGAAAGACTTCGAATATGTGGGTTGCAGAGTTTGGAAACTAGACACCTTAGGGGAGATTTGATTGAGGTGTTTAAGGCTCTGAGAGGCATCAGTAAAATGAATGAGGACAAAATTTTCAAGATTATAAATGATGCTAGAACTAGGGGACATAAATTCAAGTTACGCGGGGAAATGTTTAGATTGGACTGCAGGAAGTTTTATTTTAGCCAGCGAGTTATAAATTACTGGAATAAGTTGCCTTCATGGGTGGTAGAGGCCGACAGTTTGGGGAAATTCAAAGGTCATCTGGATAGTACTTTCGGGTAAGGGAAGCGCATAGGATGATAGGATTAATTTCCTTTTTATTTAATTTTTAATTTCATTTTATTATTTTTATTTATTTATTAATTATTATTATTTATTTATTTATTTAATTTTTGTTTTTATCATTGTTTTGTTCGGATTTTTTTTTTTTTTTTTTTTTTTTGGCTGGTGCAGCATAAGCCATAGGCTTTCTTGCACCATACGGCCGTTACTAATACTAATTTACACTAGAAGGTCGAACTGCAACTAAAGCACTGTATGCTGAGGTGTTTTGTCGTCCTCAAGATGATGAAGCACCTTGAGTTTAGAAGTAAATGAAAAAAATTACAGGGGATTGGAATTTTGCTGCATGCATTAATTATTCGACTTATTTTTAACCTCTCGCTCTTTTAAATTTCTGAAAAGTGTGTTCCCAATATTGCTGTTCTACACAGTGCAATGAGATTGAAAGTGCAATAAAATGGCATTGGTGTCCAAGTTTACAATTGGTTTCAAAATATG
This sequence comes from Mastigoproctus giganteus, assembly GCF_048544385.1. Taxonomy (NCBI): domain Eukaryota; kingdom Metazoa; phylum Arthropoda; class Arachnida; order Uropygi; family Thelyphonidae; genus Mastigoproctus; species Mastigoproctus giganteus. The sequence goes on from NC_143577.1 coordinate 57,199,221, forward strand.
TTGATGCCAAGGGATACATTGAAGTAAATGGCTGAAAATTAAATGTCTTTAAACGTGTGGTTTTGTTTTACATTTTAATCAGCATGTCTCATTTTCCTAAATGAAAAATGTAACTTCCAATGCGGATTGCCTTGCCACCCCCGATTGGGACCGACTAACTAGGCAGTAGCGTAGCTACCATGTAGGCAGGCAAGGCAATTGCCCCCGGGCTCTTTAGCGGCTAGGCGTCTTTGGCTGTCTCCTGTTTTTGCAATTTTCATTAATTAAGTAGGGGCCCGAACATGTTCTTTGCCTCCGGGCCCGAAAAAGGGTAGTTACGCTACTTACTAGGTCAATATATGAAAAAGCCATAAACTCTTCCGATCTTGCCGGAATTCGAACTCTGACCTTTTATACATGGTGTAGAAGGACAATGATCTTAGCATTGGCGAAACTGTCATCCAACTTTATTTAGTGTAGGTTTGTTGAGTTTGAAGTGGTCTTTACCTACTCACATTTAAAAATGTTATGGGTTCAGCGCAGTTGTACATTTAATACTTCGGTTATTCTTCACAGATGTAAGTGTAAAAACATCGTAAAATAGTTTACCAGTTTTGAAGGGAATAAATAAAAAAAAAAAAAAAGGTGCGACACTAAAATATCTCGAGAAATTAGAAGACGCAACTTACGTAATGATGCTCAAAAATTAACAACGCTGTACTGATTTGGATGCGATACCTATGCCTTCGTGTGTCTGAAAGCGTGAAGCGCAATACGCATGCGCTCTCTGTCCCTTATCGAACTTCAATGGCGACATGTACGTGTGGAGTCGTGAATGTTGAGCCATTGGGAGTATGTTATCTGCTAATTCCCTAAGCTGACTTGTATGTTTAGACCTGAAGACTGGAGAAGAAGAAGCGTTCATTTAATTGTAATAAGTAAGCAAATAATGATTAGCCTTGACAGTTTTCGGCTGTAGCGAAAACGAGTACATGTAAGTTTTTGCTTTGATTGATTTTTCTGACTTGTATTGGCTTAGAAGCAAGTCAGCATCCAGCATTTTTGTATCTTATTACAGGTCATCGTAACGCAACGCAACAGAATTCTGCTCTATTTAAATATATAATATGGATGCGTTTGTATAAATGTATTTTTCTTCTGTATACAGAGTTTGGAAAGTATCGTAAATTTAAGACATGTTATACTCTCGCACGAAGGGGATATAGACCACGCTGCTAGTGCTACTTGGACGCCTGCTACTTCTGCCATTGTGAATGTATTGTCACGAGACTAAACCATGCCGTTTTGCAGCATGAGGTTGCGTACAGTTTAAAAGTACGGCTGGAAACATATTTTTATTTCGTCAGTTCCCCAAAAGGGAGCTTGACGCTCTGGGAATTAACATAGCATTCTTTGGAATCAAGATTAAGCATCCCACAGAAATCAAAAGGTCCTGTTTGTGATCATTATTATATTTTCACTTGGAAACTAGACTTGTGTTGGTTATTCTCTCGTAAACCTGCCAGCGTCCATTATGGCGGCCAAAGTTGTTACGAATCAACTCCACGCAAACGGTACCTCGACGGAGGGTAAAGGCCAGAGAGAGACCGGGACATATGCTCAAGCAGTTGCGAATGCAAAAATTAAAGGTATGTCCGATGACCACAGTGACCAGATGGATGAAAGCAGTAACTCAGAATCAGGAGCTTCGGATATTAAAGAAGGCGAGCTATGCTCATATGGTGATAGTGTTAACAAAACTCGCAGTCGGGTTAATAATGCGAATGGTTTAAATACTTCAGTTTGTGCTTCAGCAGTGTGCAGTAACAGTATTGTAAATTCTGTGATCAGTCCTGAGTGTGAAAAAAGTTTGACAGAAAATGGTCTTGTTAATGAAGAAAAAATGGATGAAATCAAGGTGAAACAGTTTGTAGAAGCTCCTCTACCGAAAGTAAATCCTTGGACTGCAAACAGGAATGCTGCACATGTGATAAGTGGGAAAGTTCATTTGGATAAAGCCGAGAAGGAAATTGAACAAGGTTAGTAATTTTCATGATTAATATTATTATAAAATGCGTTACTGTTCATTACAGATTATTGTAAAGGCTCAGAATTGGGTGTTGTTTACTCATTGATAACTGTCATATACCATAATGTATTATGTTGAGTTGTACATGAATTTAAAAAAAAAAAAAAAAAAAAAAAACAACAGGTCAGTGCAAAATAGGTTTGTATGAGTGTCGTTACACAGTGGATACTGATTTGATGAATCAGCTGGCTGAACCATTGCATAACAAACACACATGCACGAAAATACCATTTCTACAACATGCCACTTATTGATCATATGCAATACCATAGTGGTATTTTGCATATTCAGAATTGGTGGTTATTATTCTGAGATATTTATTTCTTGTTTGTTTTATTTATAGGTGGATGGGTTATGTTTCTGATGTTTTATTAATAAATAAGGCATTTATTTTATGAATGTAATATGGGACTCTTCATATTTTTATATGTATTTAATTTTGTGAATAGTGATTTAAATTTATACTTGGAAGGGTTGCTTTAATTCCATGGCTAGGCTACATCTTGAGTACTGTATATAGGTCTGGAAAGATGTAGATCTGTTGGAATGGGTGCATAGAAGGCCAACCAGACTAACAAATGGATGCTCTTACCTTGTAGGTGGTAGATGACTTTCATCAACCGGTGAAATACCACCACTTTGCTTATTGGAGGCTTGAAGTGGTGAAACCCATGTTTAGTCTCTAGAGCAAAGTTTCCGGCATCCCCCTCCCCCCATACTTCTCCTTCAACCCATGCACGGTACTAAGTACTATAGGTTTTGATACCTTTCGTGTTTGGGGTTTTCATAAAAAAAAAAAAAAAAAAAAACCTAGAAAGGCTTCTTGGATTTCTCCACTGTATCAATGGTTATCCTTGACTTAACTTTTTTTTTTTTTTGTTATATTTTAATTTTGTTCTCTACTCTTTTCTGTCCTCCCAGTCACCATTCCTCAATTTCCTCTTTTCCATAGCCACCTTCACTCCCTCCATCCATGTACTTCTAGAGGGTATCCATTCCATTGCTCTTTTTGGTAGCCTCTCTTCCCCCCCCATTCTCATAACATGTCCATATCATACTATCTGCATCTGTGAGACCAAGCCTCCAGAGTCACTTCCCGGTAAAACTTGAATAAGGTGGGGGATAAACAGCACCCCTATATGATGTTTTGTTTTGAATGTCCATTGCCTTCTTATATCTGTGTTCCTGACTCTTTCCAATTTAGATCTTCGGGCTGATCTTCTCCAAAAATCCATCTCGACAGCTGGTAATTTCTTGTTTTGCCTTTCTTTTATAGTCCAAACCTAAGATCTGTATAGTAGAATACTCTAGAAAATTGTGTTATATATTAATTGTTTGGTTTTTGGAAGAATATTATTCCTCCATAATAATGGGTTCAACATTCCCAAGATGTTTCTTCCCTCATTAATTATTCTTGTAATCTCATCTTCAGATGAGCTGTCCATCTGCATAATAGCTCCTAGATATTTAACTGCTTCACATTCTTTATGTGTTCCATTAATATTCAAAACTTCCCCCTTTGAACTCCATCTTTTTTTATTGTTTCAGTAACTTTCTACACATATAGTCAGCATCCTGCGTGATCAGCACCTGGTCATCTGCAAATAAAAGATTTGAAAGGTGAATGTTTTGATCCACACAATCCCAGTGATCTGCATCTTTGGGACCAAGCCTACAGAGTCACTTCCCAGCACAACTTGAATAAGGTGGGGGATAAACAGCACCCCTGTAGCAAGCCTTTTGATGTTTTCAGTTTTCTTGGATGATACAGGGGTGCTGTTGATCAGTGGTGGTTGTATTGAACATTTTTTCCATAGCATTCCACATCATCTTTCTTGGGACATTGTAAGCTACCACCGATATAGAAAGGCTTCAGTTCTGCAAATTTCAGCATCTCGAGACTAGGCATCTGTGGGGGAGATCTGATTGAGGTGTTTAATACCTTGAATGGATTGAGTAAGCTGAATGTTAATGGAGTTTTTCCATTTGCCGGAACTATATACATGAAGGGGCATAAATTCAAGTTGAGGAAGGATAGATCTGCAGAAATTTGCCTTCAGCCAGCAGGTGGTTGTTTTTTGGAACAGGCTTCCATCTGTTGTTGGGAAGCAGATGGGTTGAATAAATTCAAAGAATTAATCAAATTCTTGGAGGGTACAGATGGGTGAACTGTGTAGGTTTTTTTTTTTTGGCTGATGCTATATAAGCTTGTTTTCTTGCATCATTTGCCATTACAACTAATTGTTTTATGTTTAACAGTGTATCAGAACGATGGCAGACACTGCTCCAAATTTGGATGAGATGGTTAGAACTAGAGTTATTAGGTTCCAAGTATTATAATATAGCCTTGGATGAGAGACCAAACTCAGGGAGTGCATTGAAGAACTTGAATGGAAAGCACCAGGAGTGTGGGTGCATTGTAATGATGCATGTGTCAATTTCCTATAGTCTGCTTTTCCAACTGAACGTTTTCTTCAAACAGTATCACACAGTTGCAGTAGAACTGTTTTGTAGTATTCCTAATTCACTGTTGGACTGCGTGGGGCAAATTCATAATGAACATTAAGTTTCCTGTGAGGAATAAAATACAAAAAAACATGATCTCCACATTTGTTAGAGATTGTCTTGCTTTTTTTGCATTTTGAAGAAGACAGTTTTCCACTGAGAGGACTGGATCATAGACATTAACCCACACTTTTTCACCAGTAATGATGGAAGAAACAAATTGTATGTCAGTAGCAGCAGGTTGATGAAGATCCTTCTATGTAAGAACTTGCTGCTCTGTATGATCATGAGTGAGGATGCAAGGCACTAACTTGGCAGAAAATCATTCCCAAATCTTGTTTTAAAATTGGTTGACATGTCCCATAAGAAATACCAGTTTCACAAGCAACATTTACAGATAGATAAATGTTGATCATTCCCAAACAGATTACAAACACGAGTTATTGAATCATAGGTTTATGAATTTGAAGGGGGGGTCCAGATCATGGATCATCTGTCAATGAACAGATCTTCTTTAAACTTTGAATGATTGAAAAATCTCTAAATAATGCAGCAATAGATGGAATCATTAAATAGTGGATTTTCCTGAGTTAGCCAAAATGATGCAATATCCCAGTAACTGACACCAGTGTTGCCAAGTCTTATTATTATTATTTTTTTATGAAAACCCCAAACACGAGAGGTATTAGAACCTATAGTACTTAGTACCGTGCTTGAGTTGGAGGTTGAGAAGATGAAAGAAGATATTTGTTGACATTAGACTTGAACTTCTGTAGACTGTAATTTTCAGGAGATACGTATGAAGGAAGGTTGTTCCAGAAAACGGCAGTTGAATGAATAAACGAGGAAGTTGAAAAGTTGGTTCTGTGAGTTTGAAGTTGGACAGTAAATGGATGTTGGCTAGTGGCAGACTGTTTTGAAAGAGAGCAGGAATTATAGCAGCCAATTCAGAAGAACAGTGCCCATGGAAGTATCAGTAGAAAAGGCATGCATCAGAAACAGTACATCTATGAGACAGCGAGTGGAGAGACTCTGTTAGAGGAGAATCATTAATTAACCTAACTGCCCTCTTCTGAATGGAATCAAGAAGCCTGAGAGAGGTTTTGGGGGCACCACCCCAGATGTGGGAACAATATTCCATGGCAGGGCGGATTTGCGATTTATACAGAGTGAGCAGCTGTTTGGAAGAAAAGTAACGCCGAGAGCGAAAGAGAAAACCAAGTTTTTTAGATGCAGAGGAAGCAATATTTGTAATGTGCTTGTGCCAAGAGAGATTAGAAGTCAGGGTAATCCCCAAAAGAGATATATCATTTTGCCTATAAATCGGAGTGTCACTAAAGATAAGCATAGCAGCAGAAGAATCCTTTTTGCGAGATATAAGACAAGATTGAGTTTTAGAAGGGTTGAAATCAACTAAGTTGTCTTTGCCCCACTGGAGAATTACTTGAAGATCGGCATTTAAGGAATTAGTAGCAGATTTTCGAGAAGTTGAAGCTGATTGAGCAGGACAAGGTTTCTCAAAATGTAAAGTGGAATGCAATGTGCTATCATCGGCAAAACTATGGATAGGATTTCCAGTCAATGGAAGAAGGTCATTAATATACAAGAAGAAAAGAACTGAACCTTGGGGGACACCGGCATTAGTGGAGAAGTTAGAAGACAAGAGAGCCATCTACCATCACCCTCAATGAGCAATTAGAGAGAAAACTGGTTAACCAATTACAACAGTTGGCAAACCACAAGATGGAAGCTTGTTTAGAAGACCTTTATGCCAAACACGATCAAAAGCCTTTGAGATGTCAAGAGCAACTGCTTGTGCTTCACTGAACTTTTCCATTGAATTTGTCCATAAATGGGTAACATAAGCCAGAATATCACCAGTGGATCAACACTGACGGAATCCGTACTAGCGATCATTGATCAGACAGAAGGTTTCTAGGTAGTTTAAGAGTTGGTGGTTAATTGATTTCTCCATTACTTTAGAAAGAGTAGAAGTAATTGCAATGGGATGATAATTGGATGGGAGAGATTTGTCACCCTTTTTAGGAACTGGCTGGATATGAGCAAATTTCCAAGCAGGAAGAAAATCACCTTTGGAATAAGAAAGTGAAAAAAGGTGGCAAAGAAGGAGTAAGTTCAGGAGCACAGCTTTTGAGAACAAGTGGAGAAATACCATCAGGACCTGGAGCTATCTTAGCATCAAGATTCGTCAAAATTCTTCTGACATCCTTTTGACGGAAGACCACAGGAGGCATTGAATGGAGCATGGTGGGAGGTGTTTTACCAAGATCATTAATACATGAGCTGGAAGAAAAATGGGATGTTAGCAAGTCAGCTTTATCCTTGGGTGAAGTGACAACAGAACCATCTGGTTTTGACAGGTGGGAAGTGTATTATCAAAATCATTAGTACATGAGTTGGAAGAAAAATGGGACGTTAGCAGGTCAGCTTTATTCTTGGTTAAAGTGACAGTAGAACCATCTGGTTTTGACAGAGGTGTGAGCGGAGATGGGCAAAAGTTGCGTCCAATAGCTCTGGGAAGAGACCAGAATGCTCGGCTACCATTAGGGCAAGAAGCAAGTTTTCTACTCTTAGCCTGTTCAAACTTTAGTTTGGACTGATTAATAACTGCTTTACAATTGTTGCGAGCTTTGGTGTAAGCAGAAAATGAAACTGAAGAATTGGAAACAAGCCAATTATGATATGCAATGTTCTTTTCTTGAACAGCCTTAGCACATTTATTGGAAAACCAAGGTTTAGATAAAAGAAGGGATTTAAGTGGAATGTGGAATAAAGGATTCCATTCCTACAAGAAAAAATTTCACTGGCACGATCTGAGCAAACGACATCAGCAGTTTTGGAACAATAGTCCGACAAAGGAAATGAAGAAAAGAAATCTCGCAGGTCATCCCATTTTGTATTCTTGTAATGCCAAACGAGGTTGGGAATAGCCATGAGGTAAAGGCTCCATTGGAGAAGAGACATCACCAGATTGTGATGTGAGGTGCCTAAAGGACCACTCACTTCGACTGTGTACTTAGAAGGGTTGTTTGTGAGAAAAAGATCAAGCGTGTTAGCTGTATGGTTAGGATTGTCTGGTATTCTTGTAGGTAAATGTACAATCTGTGCAAGGTCATTAGTAATTGTAGAAAGCCTCAGCATCTCAACCAGCTGGGTTGGTGTGACTAGAAAACAGAAGCCAGCTGGAGTTGGGAACGTTAAAATCACCAAGGAAAATTACTTCACTGTTAGGAAAGTTGGACTGGAGAAAGTCAAGTTGCAAAGAGAGAAAGTCAAAGAACTCCAAGTGATTAGTGGAATTGGGAGAACAGTAGAGACAATAGATGAATTTGACAGAAGGAGGTAGAGAGATTCTAAGCCAGAGAAGATCGAAAAGAGGAGATTCCAAATTACCAAGTTGCTGACAGGGAATATCGGAATGGACATATGCACAAGTACCACCTTTGAGGCAAAAGGAATCATACAGCGAATAATTTTGGCAACTGAGACGGAAAAAGTACCCTTGGTTTGGCAGACTAAGTGGAAATGGACATTGTTAAGATTAGAATTGAGACCACATATATTTCTGAAATGAATTAGGAAGTTTTTGGGAGGTTTAGATATTTTTGCAGATAAGCTTACTCCATTAGTTTGACAATTCATGATGTATTCAATAGTAAGAAAAAGCGTGTGGGGGGGGGACATGCTGTATGAAGTAATGAAATTTTTGGATATGGTGTACACATGGTAAGAATATACCCAGATCCTTGACATAATGTGGCCTCGACAATGCCCCCCCCCTCCCTGCACGCGCGCGCGCACACACACACACACACACGCACACACTATGTAGACTTCCTCCAGTCACTGGCAGAATAGAGGTAGCAAGATTATACACTAGCTGATCCGGAAGCCTTCTAAAGAGTTACCAATAGGTTCGGTCTAGTGTATTAATTAGCGGCCGGCCTGCGAACACAGTTTTATAGCGAAATATAAGGAAGATTGGATCTCGCCATGATGTTCATCATAATCTCAAAAGTCGTCAGTCATACTACATGATGGAAGAGATGGGGAAGAGTTGACCGGAACTTAGCTCTGAAGACTAAACGTAGGTTCCACCACTTCAAGTCTCCGATAAGCAAATTGGTGGTATTGCACCTGTTGATGAGAATCATCTACCACCTAGTATTGCCTGGTAACCCACAGGGGCGGCATTCCTCCATGTGGTGTGGTGTGGATGCCACACCTTCACCCCTGCTTGCGTTGGTTCACAGCTGGGTGGTCACCCACAGTGTGCTTGTACATGGTGGTTATACCCAGGATTACTAACAGCCCCACTATCGTGAAGGTCAAAGCAGAGGATTTGGCTGTCACAGACCGTCTGGACTTTGCCAAAATTGGGTCCACTTGACTTGAATGTTACCCGAATATCAGTTTCATCAGCATTTTAGACGCCCGGGTAGCAAGTACAGCTTGTCTGGCATATCTGAGAGAAAGTCTGTGACAACATCAAGGACCACTCAAGAATCATTCCCAAACAGATTACAAACACGAGTTATTGAATCATAGGTTTATGAATTTGAAGGGCGTGTTCAGATCATGGATCATGTCAATGAACAGGAGGTCTTCTTTAAACTTTGAATGATTGAAAAATCTCTAAAAGATACAGCAATAGGTGGAAACTAGTATAAGCATAAAAAGTAGCTATTTATTTTAATTTCCAATATTACAAAAATCAGATCAGTTAAAAAATTTTCTGATTGACATTCATTCAGTAACTATTAAGGTTTAATAAATGTTTGATTAAAATTTAATTATCTTATTTATTGCTTTCTAAACAAGATGATGAGAGCCTCTACATGCAAATGGAATGGGAAAGTAAGTGTAAATGTCTTATTATGCGTGATTTTAATTTGCCTCTAATTGATTGGAGCAAATGGGAAGGAAACTCCACATGGGTGACAATTTTTAAATCAACTAGATGATGGTTACTTGTATCAGCATGTTAGGGAAAGTAGTAGTAGTAGTAGTAGTGGCACTTGATGCAAGAAAGCAAGTGTAGGAGCTTATGCAGCATCAGCCAAAAAAAAAAATCACACCATACCCTCCAATTGCCTGTCCAGTTCCTCCTTAAATTTATTTAACCTATCAACTTCCACAATGACAGATGGAAGTTTGTTCCAGCAATTAACCACCCGCTGGCTAAAGGCAAATTTCCGCACATCTGTTCTACATCTATCCTTTCTTAATTTGAACTTATGTCCCCGTAGGTTCGTATTCTGAACAAGTGGGAGGATCCCATCAGAATTCAGCGTGCTCAACCCATTCAAGGCCTTATAGACCTCAATCAGATCACCGCGCAGGTGCCTAGTCTCCAGCCACTGCAATTTGCAGAACTTAAGCCTCTCTTGGTAAGAGGATCCCTTCATTCCCCTCACCAATCGTGTTGCTCTTCTCTGTACACGCTCAAGCAAATCTACATCCTTCCTAAAATGAGGCCTCCAGACCTGTACGCAGTACTCAAGGCGTGGCCTGACCATTGCCTTATACAGAGGGACAATCACCTCCTTTTCCCTGCTAGCAAAATTCCTATATATCATTGACAAAACCCCATGACCTGCCCTAGCAGCCTGTCTACATTGCTCAGAAAACTTCATATCTGACTGCACAATTACTCCCAGGTCTTTTTCATTTTCTACCACCTTAAGTGTAGTACCACACAGTTGGTACGTTTCTCTGGGGTTACTTCTACCCATATGCAGTACTTTGCATTTGTCAAGGTTAAACTTCAGTTGCCACTTCTTAGCCCATCTGCCCAAATTATCTAGATCCTGTTGCAGTAGCACACTGCCATTACTGTCATTAACAACCCTGCCAACCTTCGTGTCATCTGCAAACTTCGACATTAAGCCTGATATACCTTCATCAATATCATTGATAAATATACAAAAACAACAGTGGACCCAACACTGAACCCTGTGGGACTCCACTAATAACATTAGTCCACGAAGAGCAGCACCCATTGATTACCACCCTCTGTCTTCTCCCACTTAACCATCCTTTTATCCATTGTAGCAACTTACCCTTAATACCATTCTGCTCCAATTTGTACAGTAGTCTTCCATGCGCAACAGTGTCAAAAGCTTTCCTGAAATCCAAGTATATGATATCAAAATTATTTTTTGCATCCAGTTCCTTTGTGACCACATCATAATAACCAATCAAATTTGTCAGACAAGACTTTCGCTTAACAAACCCATGCTGTGTCTGAATTATTGCTGCAGTCTTGTCTAGATGATCCTGCACTGCATCTTTAACCAGTGACTCCATTATTTTACCCGGAACAGAAGTTAAACTAACTGGTCTGTAATTATTCGTGTCACCCTTCGAACCTCCTTTGTGAATTGGGGATACATTTGCACATCTCCAGTCCGTGGGAACCTCCCCTGAATCCAAGGATGCTCTCATAATTATGGCTAAGGGTTTGCTTAGTTGCTTTGCCGCCTCCTTTAATATAACTGGATAGATCCCATCCGCCCCAGGTGCCTTTCTTATGTTTAACTTCAACAATTTCTCCTCCACTTTGCTCTCAGTTATTACAAAATCATTAAGCACACTGCTACAATTTGATAACCTTCTTCCATTTTCAAACTGTAATGATTCCTCACGTGTGAATGTAGATGCAAAATACTCATTCAGTTTGTTTGCTATCTGAGCAGGATCATCAACAGTCGAACCATCGATGTCAAGTGGACCAATCATATTTAGCCCCTTCCTTTTAGAGTTTATATAAGTAAAGAAATCCTTGCTGTTTTTCTTAGCATCTTTTGCCAAAGATTTCTCGTAATCCGCCTTTGCCTGCCGAACCTCCTTTGTGACCTGATTACAGACTAGCTTATATCTGCTACAGGCTTCTGCGTCGCCTGATAATTTATATGTATCCCATGCATTTTTCTTCTCTGTCACGAGTCTCATTAGTTCATTTGATAACCATTTAGGCCTAAACCTTGAACAATATTTCTTCATCGGTATGAAAAGTCTAGTAGCTTCCACGATTAATTCCTTGAATGCTTCCCACTTAGAATTTACTGTTTGTAACATCGTCAGTCGATCCCACTGTACAGAATTTAAAAACTGTCTGAGACCACTGTACTCCCCTTTACGGAAGCAAAAACCCTTTCCTTTACCCCTGACGGTAGTTACCTCTTTGAGTAAATCCCACTTCAGCACACTGTGATCACTGCCTCCTAGTGGTTCCTTTATCTGCAAATTCTTAATACACGAATGATCACTGCTGATAACCAGATCAAAGTACTAGGCTTCATCATCACCCATGAACCAGATGAAATAATAGGGCTGACAGTACAGGAACCAGTATCAGAAAGTCATCATGGAGTTTATTATTATGGTAGACGATGAAGAGAGGTAGCAGTAGTTAAAGGCAAAGGAATAGGTTATAATTTCAGGAAAGGATATTATGACAGCTTAAGATGCTACATGGCCTCTATTAACTGGGCAGATATCTTACAGAGAGCCAATACAATTGAATTATGGTACACCTTTAAAACATTAATCACAGAAGCCTTAAATGCTTATATACCATTAAAAAATACTCCACGAGTAGGATTCCAAGTTGGATGAATAATGAAGTTGCAGGATTACTTGATCAGAAAAAGACTGCATGGAAAAGTTACAGGACAAAAGTACTGAAGCCTGTAACAGCTACAAATTTATCTGTAATAGTGCCACAGAAAAGATTAGGCTAGCAAAGGCAGATTATGAGAAATCGCTGGCAAAGGGGGGAGGATAAGAAATTCTTCACATATATAAATGCAAAGAAGAGAAGGACAAACCAGATCGCACCCTTATGTAATGGACGTGGAATAGTATTAGATACCCCAGCTGAAGTTGTAGATGAACTCAACAGTTACTTTGCATTGCTTTTTACAGAAGAAAAACCCTTTACGTCAATGAGAAATTATGGAAGTGAAGTTGAAAAATATGTAATTAATGATGTATGTTTATTTAATGAGAAAACTTTCGAGCCTACAGGCCAGTAAGGCTCCTGGGGTTGATGGCATGCACCCTATAATCTGAAGGGAGGTGGCAAGTGAATGCATAGAATTTGGCTAATTATGAGAACGTCACTAGACTCCGGAGTGATTCTGTTGAATTGGAAAAGTGCCAGTGTGTCTCCAATACATAAGGGTGGTTATGTATTGGAGTCACATTAAGAGTTAAGAGTGAATTGGAAAATTACTGCTCGGGAAAGTCTAACTTCAGTAGTAGGGAAAATCATGGAGACAGTGATCAAGGGTGGAATTCAGGATCATTTAGATAGAAATGGAATTCTGAAGGATACTCAGCATGGTTTTGTAAAGGAAAAATCTTGTTTAACTAATCTAATCTGGTTAGCTATTTTGACAGGGTCACTCAAGAGTTGGACTTAGGGAATAATTTCGACATTGTTTATTTAGATTTCAGCAAAGCATTTGACTCATTCCCACATGAGCGATTACTTTATAAGCTGGAACAAGTTGGAATCGCAGGAAAAATCCTTAGCTAGATGGCTTCAGGGCAGAAGGCAGAGGGTTGTGATAAATGGTTATTCCTAATATTGGGTTGATGTAAGAAGTGGGTTCCCCCAAGGATCAGTATTAGGACCATTGTTGTTTTTGGTTTTCATAAATGACATTGATGAAGGGTTAGAGAGCGTGATCTAAATTAGCAGGTGATGTAAAGATTGGTAGAGTAGATAATGATCACCGCTAACCAGAGCTTCTTCAGAGTGACCTAGATAAATTTCAGGAATGGTCAGAAAAATGGCAGTTACACTTTAATGCAGCAAAGTGTAAGGTATTGCACCTGGGGAATAGTAATCCCAAAATAACTTATACAATTGGTGGAATTGAACTAAAGCTAGTATTGGAGGAAAGGAAATTTGGTATTATGATTGTCAGACACAAAGTTCTCCGAGCATTGTAGACTGGTTGCAAGGAAGGCCCATGGTGTCCTGTTGATGATTTATCGAACAATTTTGAGTAGAGATAAGGACATCATAATCTTATTATATAAGGCTATTGTTAGACCACACTTGGAATCTGTGTTCAAGTGTGGAGACTGCACCTAAAAAAAGACTGAGTTTCTTTAAAGGGTCCAAAGATGGGTAACTCACCTGGTGAGATTGGCAAAAGGGTGTCCATATGAGGAAAGGCTTTGAATATGTGGGTTGCAGAGCTTGGAAACTAAGCACCTTAGAGGAGACTTGATTGAAGTGTTTAAGACTCTGAGAGGTATAAGCAAAATGAACAAGGACGAAATTTTCACGGTTATAAATGTTTCTAGAACAAGGGGCCATAATTTCAAGTTATGGGGGAGATGTTTAGAGTGGATTGCAGGAAATTTTATTTTAGCCAGCAAGTTATGACTGGAATAAGTTACCTACATGGGTGGTAGAGGCTGACATTTTGAGGAAATTCAAAGGTCACCTGGATAATTACCTGTGGTAGGAGGGGAACGTCTAGGTTGTCTATTTCCTTTTCTTTTATTATTATTATTTTTTTTGGCTGGTGCAGTATAAACCATAGGCTTCCTTGCACCATGTACCATTGCTAATACTAATAATTATGAGAGCATCTTTGGATTCAGGGGAGGTCTCTGCAGACTGGAAATGTATGAATGTATCCCAATTCACAAAGGGATATATGAGTTTTGACAGACCTGTTAGTTTAACTAATGTTCTAGAGAAAATAATGGAGTCACTGGTAAAAGAAGTAATGCAGGATTACATAGACAACGCCACAGTCATACATGGCATGAGTTTGTTAAGGGGAAATCTTGTTTGACCAGTTTGATTGGTTACTAAGATGTGGTCACAAAGGAACTGGATGAAAAAAATAATTTTGATGACATATATTTGGATTTCAAGAAAGCTTTTGCTACTGTTACACATAAAAGACCTATACAAATTGGAACAGTGTTGCATTAAGGGCAAGTTGCTGCCATGGATAAAGGGAGGGTCAGTGTGAGAAGACAGTGGTCATCAATGGACATTGCTCTTCATGGACTAATGTTATTAGTAGTAGTGTCCCCCCCTCATGTTTCGGTCATGGTAGGGGGAGGGACACTACTTATTTTCTTATATTCATCAGTGGTAGTAATGAAAGTATATCAGGCTTAATGTCCAAGTTTGCAGATGATACAAAGGTTTCAGGGTTGTTAATGACAGTATGCTACGGCAACAGGGTTTAGAAAAGTTAGTTAGATTGGCTGAGAAGTGACACCTGAAGTTTAACATTGACAAATGCAAGGTACTGCATGTGGATAGCAGTAACTCCAGAGTAGGCACCTCCGTAGCCAGGTGGGCAGGAGCAGCAGTGCATAGCACGCGCTTCTTGATTAGACTAGGGTTAGAGCCCGTACCCACCAAATACGGAGGATGCGGAAAGGTCAGAGAATGACCGCCGCATATCCCTGGAGCAATATGGCCTTAGTTGCTAATTCTCCTAAAAACCAAATAACAAACAAACAAACATAACTCCAAAGTAACGTACAGCTGTGTGGTACTACACTCAGGGTAGGGGAGAATGAAAAAGATCTGGGGGTAATTGTGCAGTCAGATATGAAGTTCTCTGAGCAGTGCAATTGACAAAACCCCTTGATCTGTCCTGGCACCCTGTCTGCAAGGACAGCTCATGGAGTTTTGTCAATGATATACAGGAATTTTGCTACTGCGAATAAGGAGATGATTATCCCATTGTACTGTATAAGGCTTGTTTTACTTTCAATGTGTTAAGACGTGTGATATTCAGTCTCTGGATTTATCTTTAAATTGTGTGATTTAACCATCCCCCCTTAAGTGAAAATATATACCTGTGATAGAGTTTTTATTGGTGAGTCGATTGATACCTTTTGTTTGGCTGCCAGAGAAGGGGTTGCGCTATGCTCAACGTTTTATCTGAATTGCTTGCAAAATTGAAATCATCGTTGTGAAATAATAACAAGATGGATGCCACTTATTATATAACTTCTTCACTGGCTGTTTTAATTTCTTGTTTTGGTCAAATACACCTCGCCTAAGGTGTAGTGGATCTTCTAATTATAGCATTCGTGATCCGGACATTTTGGGGAACCAGTGGGTGTCTTTGGGACATTTTAATTTTGTCTTTTGGCCTCTTAATTGCTGAAAAAAGAAATTGAACTTTTAATTAATAGTAATATTGGATTTTATTATGTCTTGTTGTTTTGCTTAGCCATCTTGTCTCCCTCAGTTTGGTGGCCAATGAAATTCATTGCTTATTTTTTGGAGGGAAAAATATAAGTAATTTTCTTTGGGGTTTGCTTCCTACTTGCAAGGGCTGGTCCCTAGTGCTACTTATTGATACAGTTGCATTCTGGATAAACCTGGTAGCCTACAGTGGAGGCTGCCATTGTTAAAACTAACGCTACTGAAAATATATATACTTCTGGGTTTATGGTTATGGTCGGCCATTTTCTATTATATATATGTATCTTTGGAGCAAAAAATTAGACACACTTTTTCAAAATTAAAAAAAATTGAAGTGTTATATTATATATGTTACCATAAAGGACTGTCTTATGTATGTCTATATCAAAATATTGGTGTCTCTTTCATTAGGGGTGCTTTGCTAGGGTTTTGGGCTATTTTTGGGCTACAATTTCTTTTTGATATATCTTGGCTTCTAGGGGGTGTACAGTTATAGTCTTTGTTTCTTTGGTTATAACCTATCCTTCTCTTTCATTCACAAGGGTTTATAGCTCCCCCTGGTGGTAATGTACGGAGATCGTAAATAACTTTGTTCTGGTGCTCCGAAACTTCTGGCGAGGTTCTGTACCAGATAGCTTACAGACATTTCTATATTCCCTATGAGTTTCAGCTTTTTCCGTCCATAATTTCATGAGTTCCAAGGCTGGATGTAAAACCAGTTTTTCATCCTGGAAAAATTTGCCACTTTTAAGAAAATTTTGAAACGTACATAACTTTTCTTCTATTGTACCCTCTCTTGTTTGACTCATTGTCCCTGCCTTTAGCCGCGTTCAAATATATAGCTGAACAATGTCAAGTGTAAACAAACGTATACGTGGCAATAACAAGTCTGGTATCTGTCACCTATGTAGAACGGAAAGAAACGTAGATTCAAACTCACACATCAAATGCACAGGGTGCAATAACCTTATTTGCCGTTCCTGCAGCAACATCGCGCACATAAATAAACTGCCAGCAAAATCCCGGAGTTCTTTTTTAGGGGAATGCTGCAAACCCTCGAAAAATTCGGTATCATCTCTTGAATTGCCAGAAACTAACACCTGCCAGGCCTCTAAGTCCATGACACTCCGAACTAAGGATCTGCCTCAAGGGAACTTAGGGGAAAGTAATGGCAATGAAATACGGTGTGGGGTGCCAAACAACCACAACAATATTGCGGACGGAACTACACTAAAGGACCAGACGGCAGAAAAATCACGCAGCAATCACGAGATAGCGAAAATAGCCAGCGAGCATAAAACACCTTTCTCCTCCAAACCAATTCAGGATAACAATTATATCACGCAGGTAAAATCGCCTGCAAATGACATAACCGAAATTAATGACAACTACGAAGTAGCATCCATTAATTTAGTTGCTTCAAGACAGCAAGTTTTAAATAACGGGATTAGAAGGCAACACGTCAGTGACAGTCACTTATGTATCAGCCAGCTTGGT
The DNA here is from genome assembly GCF_048544385.1 of Mastigoproctus giganteus. NCBI lineage: Eukaryota > Metazoa > Arthropoda > Arachnida > Uropygi > Thelyphonidae > Mastigoproctus > Mastigoproctus giganteus. The sequence continues at coordinate 57,216,518 of NC_143577.1, forward strand.
AAACAAAGCCAAGCTGAAGCTGGCACTAAGCAAGAAGAGTACTCAGTTCAGGTAAATATAACCCTCGACGATGATCCAGATAATAATGAAGATGCAAAGACAGGCCCTGCCTCTAAGACTGACCGAGAGAGTAGGAGTGCTAGTGGATTAAGAGAAGTACAAGACAACCAGTGCTCACAAACGGAAAACGCTGAGAAGGGGACAAAGCAAGACTCTATCCCACCCCTGGGCACTTCACCACCGGAAGGAACAGCTCTCGAACAGATGTTTGCCCTGCGCACTCAACTAGAGAATTTAATGTCCAAATCAAACAGTAGAATCACCACCGGTCTCCGTTTTGAAATCGTGACAATTTGGACAAAACTGGAGACTATAATAGTAAACCAGCACGTAGAACAGGAAAGGGCTAAGGCCAAGTTGGAGGCATACCTAGATGAGCGGGGCAACCAAATGCCACAGCGTGCCCCCTCGTACGTAGACGCGCTGAGGACTGCACCCAATGCGACACAACTACCAAAAGCAAGTGGACCCCCCTTGGGGAAGAAGACACTGATCAAACAGCCAAACCTGGTCGTTTTAAGACCAACAACGCAGGATACTGCGCAAACAAGCGAAGAAATCAAAAACCACGTTATGAAAAATCTAAATGAAGAACTGAAAAATACTAAAATCAAAAGTATAAGGAAAACCAGAAACGTCGGAGTGGTCATAGAGACTGAAACCAGGGAGGAAGCCCAAGAAATTATGGAAAACCCAAAGATCCAAACTCTAGGCCTCACTGCTGCGGCCCCCAAAAGAAAAGGGCCGTCAATTGTCATCTTCGACGTAGATAAAGACATCACCCCCTCCGAGATCACCGATGAAATATACCGACGTAATGTACATGGACATCTCTCGGACCTGGACAAGAGTGACCTTATTATGCCCAGATACTCAACCAAGCCAAGAGTCGGAAATGGAGTAAACTGGATAGTGGAACTAGCGCCGATTGTCTGGCCTATCTTAAAAGATCAAATGAGAATCTATATCAATTGGGGCAGTCACCGCTTCAGGGAGCACGTGGCTGTACCAAGATGTTATAAATGCTGCAAGTTCGGGCACACTTCACACACCTGTGCCCAGGCTGTCAGGACCTGTGGCCACTGCGCTGAGAAAGGACATGAATACAACACATGCCCTAACAAAGAATCTGAGCCTGTCTGTGCAAATTGTAAAAGTAATAAACTAGACCACCACCACTCTATTCGGGATAATACGTGTCCGTCCTATATAAGCGCCAAGTGTTTATACCAGATGAAAACCGATTATGGGCTCACAGCCTAAAAGATATAACTACGGAGTTAATAAATTCTTTCAAATCAACGCACAGCGGGCCAGGGCGGTGGCCGATCAGATAAGAATCAAGGCAGACGAAGAAAATGCAGATATTCTCATTATACAGGAACCGTACACTCACACGAGGCAGGTGAGAGGTTACCCCCTGACCTACAAAATAATTCAAACAGATCAGGATACCCCCTGGGCTGCAATAGTCATTCGAAATCCAGAAATCACAGCAACTAAAATCTCAGCACTGTGTACAGCCTGGGCTGCCTGTGCTCACCTGATCAGCTCCATGGGATCCTTTTACGTGATATCCCTATACTGTAGACCAGGCGAAGAGATTACCTATGCTATCAGATACCTGGAAGATGTCCTGAGAACTCTGCCAAACGCAAAAATCATCATCGGAGCCGATGTCAATTGCCGATCACCGGTCTGGCATAGTTTGACACCAGACAGGCGGAGCACTGCAAATGGCCAACGCCTGGAAGACTTCCTGGCAAACTCGACTATGACAGTCATTAACCAACCGAACAATCCTACCACCTTCTCAAACACCCTATGGGAGGCCACTATTGATATCACTATGGCCTCAAGGAACATTGTCGGCAACATTTCCAACTGGAAGGTCAACGAGGCGTGGACTACTTCGGATCACAGGGTTATTTCCTTCCAGCTAAATCGATCTCTAGCTAGATCCCCAGCCATACGAGTCATGTTAAATAGATATGCAATTGAAAAGGCGAACTGGGACGTCTTCAGGACAACCCTAACTAATGAGACCCAACCCCACCTACTTCCCGACAACGCAGATGCCCTCCAAAGACAAGTCACTGATCTGATCACAACGGCCAGCAACTTGGCAATCAAAAGGAAAAACCCTGTCCCAGGCGCAAAGCCCTGGTGGAGCCCAGAGCTGCATAGATTGCGCCGAGAAGTAATTATAAGAAGAAAGACTTTCCAGCGTGCCCGGAGGACCTGGCCGGCACGTGAAGTGGAGGCGCTCAGACAGAACTACAGGGAAGTGCGAAACCAGTACACGGCCCTGATCCGCAAACGAAAACAAGAATCCTGGCAACACCTGGTCACCACCATTGGCAATACCGACCCCTGGGGAGTGGTGTACAAGATCACCACAAACAAACTACCCAGGGGAGAGGTCACCACTTCAACCAAGTCATTACAAGGTACGGAAGCAACCACCTGGCAGCAATCCATAACAAACATTTTGGACGCCATCCTACAACCAGCAACAAATCCAATCACTCAGGAACAAAAATCCCTCTGTGCAGAGAATGAGACTTACCACACTGAAGAGCAGGAATCTCCCTTTGACTTAGGAGAACTACAAACTGCTGCAGTCCTGATCAAAGATAGGAAATGTCCAGGATCGGACCTGCTGGAGCCTGAGATTATAAAGAAAACAGTGGAGTGTGTCCCCGAATTAATACTTCATCTATTCAATACCTGTCTACGTGATGGTCACTACCCAACAGATTGGAAGTCGGCCAACGTAAAACTGATCCTGAAGAACCCGACGAAACCACCTGAACTCCCAAACTCCTACCGTCCCATCGCTCTCCTGTCGGTACTTAGTAAACTCTATGAAAGGCTACTCTACTACAGACTTCTCAAACACTACAACAATGCAAACATGGCTTCTCACAGACAATTTGGATTCAAAACGGGGCACTCCACTGTAGATGCACTCCACAATCTCCTTGAAGCAGTAGGAATTACCCAAAAGAAATACTTTCTGGTCATCGCTGTCGACTTTGCTGGGGCGTTCGACTCACTTTGGTGGCCGAGCGTCCTAGGCAGACTGCGTCAATCAAAGCTTCCAGTAAACCTATATAACTCCATCAAAAGCTACCTTTCCAACAGATCAATCACTGTCAATGCTCCATATATGAAAATCACCAGACAGGTCTACAGAGGATGCCCACAGGGCTCGGTTTTGGGACCGTTCTTGTGGAATCTTGTGCTTGATGAATTCCTTGGCATGGACCTGGGAGAGGTCACCTCTCAAGCCTATGCAGATGATCTTATTATCACCGTTACCGGCGATTCTAGGGCCCGACTGGAGATTTTGGCGAATAATGCACTACAGAAGCTACAGGACTGGGCTAAACACCATAACCTCACCATCTCTGCCGCCAAAACAGATTCTATTCTTCTCAAAGGAAGTCTCAATGAAGCCAGACCGCCACAGATAAAAATCGACAACAGGACCATAAAATTCTCCACTCATCTCAAGTATCTAGGAGTTATACTTGACAGCAAACTGAATTTCCAGCCACATCTTAAATACCTAAGAAGAAAGATACGTAATTACACCGCCCTTGTCGCCAGGGTCTCCAGACGGGACTGGGGACTCAATAGGCACACTCTGTCCTTATTCTATAAAGTGATATTTACCCCGATTATAACGTACGCAGCAGGCATCTGGTACCCGAAAGCAATCACTGCTAGTGGTAGAAGAATCCTCGACTCTCTGCAAAGGAACATCCTGCTTGCTACTACCCGTGCCTGCTGCACTGTCAGTACCCATGCTCTGCAAATCCTGGCAGGCGCCATGCCACTGGACCTGGAGGTGGTCCGCTGTGGACTACTCTTCCACCTCTCCAAAACAAATTCCAAGACCATCCTCTAATTCACAACAGACCCCGCAAACGACAGAACAGCAGAAAAGAAGCGTCTCCTCACGCATCTGCAGCAGGCGTGGCAAGCGAGATGGACTACTTCCAACAAAGGCGAAATCACTAGAAAGTTCTTCCCTTACATTAACAGGGTGTTCCCCAGGCTTCCCCCCTGGTTTTCACCTGGTCTTTATGCTACATACCTGTTAACTGGCCATGGATCATTAAAAGGCAAACTGACGGCCCTGGGAATCATCGATGATCCCACTTGCACCTGTGGTGGGACTGAGAGTTGGTCGCACCTTATGTATGACTGCCCCCTGTATGAGGATCTTCGCTGCACCTTCATCACTACCTTGACCTACATACCCAAAGACCAAGAAACACACCTGCTTGATAGTAGGGAGGAATATACAGCTTTTACGCGTTTCGCACAAGAGCTCTTCAGCCGAAGGAAATCCTTTTCTACAGTTCCTGTACCTGCGCCATAGCAGTCCCAAGGAAGACAACAGGCGGTTTGAGACCATGATGGACTTTCATCCAGACTAGACAGTCATGAACTTGACCGCCACACCATCAAACGGACAACTATCTGATGATTGAAGTTTGAAAGCTACCATTGGATCGAATTAAACCCCTGGATTGGACACCACCCGATGTCGATGACAGAGGCGCCAAATGGCGATCCTATCTGTGCTCAATTGTACAGTCACTTTCGACCCCATTCCTTCCCCTTTCTTCGCCTTCACCTGATTGACTGAGTGTACATTGACTGGTTGGGGACGCCTTCGCCTATATCCCCTTACTCTTACTTTCATTCCCCCTCTTCTGTACACCCTGTACTACCTCACTCTATCTAATCGCTGTGTTTTTTTTTTTTTTAATTAATTAATTATTTATTATTATTTTTTCTTTTAATTAATTTTTTTTTTTTTTATTTTATTTTATTTTTTTTTATTTATTTATTTATTTATTTTTTATTTTTTTTATTTTTTTTTTTTTTAACTTGGTCTCCGCTCAGGAAGCTGAGGCGACCCTGACGGAGACTAGCCAGAGAACTATGGGCAGCCTGGCTACCTCCTAGTGGTGTGTGCGGGCAACGTGGGGTTCCATCAGGGGCCCTGCGGCCAAATGCCAGGACATACAACAGAACCCAACACAAAACCACACATTCAACACACAACACTTTTTCTGGCATTTACAGTGTTCTGTATTTCTTCACAGTGTACATATGGCGCAGATGTGGGAAACCACAGGTGGCGCCCGACCCTAACACTATGCACTATGCAGACTATGTACTGTATAAGGCAGCGGAGATGAGAGAAATCCCAGGTGCCGTCTGACACGAACGTGTACTGTATAAGGCAATGGTCAAGCCACAATCTTCGGTACTGTATACAGGTCTGGAGGCCTCCTTTTAGGCAGAGTGTAGAGCTGGAACTAGTACAGAAAAGGGCAATAAGATTGGTGAGGGGAACGAAGGGGGTGCTCTTACCAAGAAAGGCTTCACTTCTGAAAATTGCAGTGTCCGGAGACTAGGCACTTCTGAGGTGATCTGATTGAGGTGTTTAAGGCTTTGAATGGATTGAGCAAGTTCAATGCTGATGGGATTCTTCCTCTTGCTAAACTACATGTTTGAAGGGATGCAAATTCAAAGTGATGAAGGATGGTTGCACAATAGATGTACAGAAGCTTGCCTTTAGTCAATGGGTAGTGATTCTTGGAAAAAAACTTCCATTTGTTGTTGTGGAAGTTGATAGTTTAAATAAATTCAGTAAGAACGAGGCAAACTATTGGAGGGAATGAATAGGTGAAATGGCAGGACTGCAGCGTGGTTTTTTTTTTTTTTTTTACTGATAAGTTTCCTTTTTTGCATCATTTGCTAATGCTAAGATATTTCTGCAGCCCATTTTGATTCTAATGGCTGCGGAATAACAGGTTTTGTAAGACTGGTACAAACCAAGGTTTTCCATCTGGATATGATTAATAGCCTATTATGTCGGTCTCCCAATAAGAATTGAGATCACTAAAAACCTTTGATTTTGATTCCAAATATTTTTCTTCAATTCTGTTTCATTTACACAAATTTGCAAATAAACATTTCTGTGCATGAAATATTTTAGTTCTTTGAGTGAGCCTCTTTCTTCACCCCATCTTTCCTATCGTGTTCTTTTTCATTTCTAAACAGGGTCATCTTTATCCCATCAGAGGCCTAGGCATTCAGAGCCTTTGAAGGGAATTCCTCTTTTATGTAATTAATATTTGTTAACTTCATTTGTAAAGTATACTCTGTTGTGTTAATGTTTGCATGCATTTTTTTTAAAAAGAATTTCCAATAAAGTATTATTATTTCTAATAATAATAATATACATTAAAATTTATAGCCAACAAGTTCCCAAAACATATAGTACATAAAAGGTCTCATTTAGAGGTGCACCCCTGAATGATCTTTGAAATTTGAAAACATCATGAACAAGTTAATGTATGTAGTGCTTACATTGCAGGTGCATTAGTAATAATTCATGATTTATAACAAAAAAAAAAAAAAAAAAAAAGACCAAAAACCAACAATTGTTACTCATCAACTGAGAAAATTTTGTTTCCATGGATCTGCACATTGCTCATTTGTTCTTCTGACACATGGCAAAAAAACATCCCAACAAATCCAGTGCTTCAATTGCAATACAGTAATACCCCGACTTACGCGAACTCGCGAGTTACGCGATTCTTGATTTTTTTCGTTTGGCAACACTGCCGCCCACTATCTCCAAGGTCGTTTTTCATATGCTATCGATATACGGTGTGACGGCGGAGAGTGAGAGCGAAAGACGAACAAAATTCAACTTTGCTGCCGCATGAGCTGCACACGTATACAAGAATTTGCATTCCAACTGTCATATTTATGTGTTCGTTCGAATTCGTGCTCAACTTTTGTCGGAAATTACATTGTTTTCGAATAAAAAAAAACTTTCCAGGCTTTAAGGTTTCCAAAGACCGATTGACAATGATGGTCGGCGAGAATGCAGCTGGTGACTGCAAGTTAAAACCTCTCTTAATTTATAGCTCCGAAAACTCAAGAGTTTTTTAAAAAATATATCTAAAATTAGCTTACCAGTGATTTGGAAGTCAAATCATAAAGCTTGGGTGACAGCTTCCGTTTTTGAGGACTGGTTTGGTCACCACTTCATACCCGAAGTCGAATGTTATTGCAAGTCTAAACAGATTCCATTTTTAAATTGATCCTTCTTATTAACAATGCACCCGGTTACCCTCCTGCCACCCTAATTAAATTCGACGAACGTGTGAAAGTTGTGTTTTTGCCTCCAAACACAACCAGCTTGCTTCAACCAATGGACCAGGGAGTCATCAAAACATTCAAGGCCTACTACATGAGGTGTTCGTTTGCACATCTGAATGAAGCTATGAGACAAAATAGTGAGATATCTGTTAAAGACTTTTGGAAACAATTCAATGTTTTAGATGCCGTAAGAATCATTGAAGAATCTTGGGATGAAATTCACAAAAAAACATTGAATGGTGTCTGGAAGAAACTTTGTCCATTTTTTTTCAAAAATGAGACGAAAACAACACCAGAAACTGATCATGTCGCTCATATGATAGAAGTTGTTAATCTTGCCAGGCAATTAGATTTGGAAGTCAATGGTGATGATATCAACGAGCTGTTGGATTCACATAGTGAATCCAACTGCAATTGTATAACCAACTGTATAAATAACTGCAATTTTATTAAATATTTTTCTTTTAAACAATGAATGAGCTCATAGAGATGCATGAGCAAAACGTCACTGAATTATCCGACACTTCAGACCCAGTTCCACCAGAAAAGCACATGACAATTGCAAGCTTGACAGAGGTCTCAGCTCAATTGAAAAGGGCTTAAAAATTTTAGAAAACATAGACTCCAACGAAGAACCCGTTATAGCTACAAAGCAAGGAATAAAAAATTATTAGCTTGCTACGAAGAAATTCTGCGCGAAAAAAAGGCGCTGTGTCGTCAGACGAAATTGTTAGATTTTATGAAGCCATCGACATCGAAATAACTTTTTTATGTAACTCATTTATTTTTTCAATACATAATTTGTATTAATATGTATAAATAACTGCAATTTTATTAAATATTTTTCTTTTAAACTAGTGTTTTTGTTAGTCCTTGGTCCCAATTAAAACAATTTATATGTATTTATATGCAAAGTTGTACCCCGACTTATGCGAATTTGACTTAAGCGATTTTCGTCGGACCCACCAATCGTGTAACTTCGGGGTATTACTGTATATGGTATGGATAACGTATGTGAAACGTGTGAGAGAAAAAAAAAAAAAAAAAACAATAATTGCCGGATTTCTATTGCCATGATTTCAGTGAAATTTGGGGAGGGCCAACAAATTGTTCTAAGGAGCAAAATATAAAATTTTGTGAAAATCCAATCAGTGAGAGTTGTTATTACGTGCAGATGGACAAATAAATAATAATTTTCAGTTTCGATTGTTGTCTGATTTTAATTAAATTTTGGATGACTTAAATCTTTCTAAAAGACCCAGATATAAAATTCCATGGCAATTCATCTACTGGGAGTTGAATTGTTACTTGTGGATTGACAGACATGGTGAAGAAATATATGCTTATTATACATACAATAGGAACTTATTAATCTGGATTAAATGGGGATGTAAGATGTTCAGATAATAAAAAATTTGTATACTCAAACGAAGAAAAAATATCATTTTATTGTTTTTTTTTTTTAAAAAATATATTCAAACTACATAATAAAATAAATAATTGTGTAATAGTAATACATGCATATTTATTTATTTTATGTACATAAGAAAAAAAAAATTCTTGAAAAGGTCACTTATTGACATTTGTTTAAGTTGCTTGCCTTTTTGTAGCTGCCAAATCACTTACACTTTTTAAATATAAAATTTGTTGCGGGTCACATTCTTCCTGTCTCTCAAACCACTTTATAGTAACCTTTTACTGTCAAAGTTGATACACAGAACCAACTTTTCTTCTTCCTCATTTATTCATTCATCTTTCTTTTCCTAGAACAATCTCCCTCATACATATTTCCTGAAAATTGCAATCTACCGAAATTCAAGTCTAATATCAACAAGTATCTTCTTTCATCATCTGAACCTTCAGCCCATGTAAATATAGAAAGGCTTCAGAATGTGAAGAACCAATATTTCCTCATCTTCTTGGTCTTGTTCCTCTACTTCACATTTGACAAGGATTCAATTTATCATTCAAAATGTGGAATACACGACTGTCAAAATCACAAATTAACCATGCATTGTCATCTTCATTGCATTCTCTGCATATTAAAATTTATTTTAATGTTTTCAGGCTTTCGAAGATTTTGTTCCCTGGTGTTTTTCAATGTTGACACCTAGAATTACAACCTTCTGCTAATATGTAGTAACAGTACTTTAAGTTGATTTTTTAAAATGAAATTTATAACAATGTATTCATAATATCTTCAGCTAATAAGAGCAGTTATAGGAGTTTCTTTCGATACAGGTGTTTTAGTGTTTCCATTGCACATTGATCCATCGGTTTGGTGGAAGTAATTTAACCGCAACCTTTTTGTCAATCCAGTTCAAGCATTCTATTGACTGATATGAATGCGCGTTATTGAGTAATAATAATATTTTTCCTTCTTTTATCAATTGATTTTTGATATTCTTTCACTTCCGGAATAAAAAAAATTTTTTATACTATTTGAAAAATTCGCCATTCATCCATTATCCCCAGGGGCTCACATCTCATGAGTATGGGCTTAGCACACCCAGGGTCCTGAGCTGGATATCATCATTCTTCTCTTTCTTGGTGATTCCATTCTCTCTCTCTCTCATGGTAATTCATAATTTTTTGCCTGGTGCAGCATAAGCCTCAGGCTTCCTTGCACCATATGGCTAATAATAATAATAATAATAATGTGTCTTTCTGATGATCTTATGTAACTGGGAGATATTACATTTTTGAAGCATCTAGGATTTTTTGAATTCCCAATAAGAAACAATCAGTGTCTACCATTTGAATTAGTAATAGTATTCCCTATATATTGCAAGGAAGGTATAGGCATTTGCTGCACTGGCAAAAAAAACAAGTAGATAAGAAAATATAAATTATATGCATCCCTTCCTCATATAGATAACTATCCGGTTGACCTTGGAATTTATTCAAACTGCCAGATCCAACTATCTGCAAGGGCAACTTGTTCCAACAATCAAAAAGTTGCTGGCTAAAAGAAAACTTCTTACAATCTAATCTAAACCTCAACACCTGTAATTTGAATTTATGCCCCCCGAGTTCTGAAATTCTCTATAACAGTGAAAATTCTGCCTTCATTCATTTTAGTAACCACTCTGAGCCTCAAAAACCTTAATTGGATCACTTCCAAGGTGTCTGGTTGCCAAGCTCGGTAACTCACATGATCAGAGTCTTTCCTTGTACGTTCGTCCTTTTGCCAATCTTGTCATTCTACTTGCCTGTCTTTGGACCCTTTCAAGAGCTTTTTTTTTTCCCTCAGTTGAGGTCTCCAGACTTGAGCACACTATTCCAAATGTGGTTTTACAGTGAAATTATTATTTCCTATCTTTATAGGATAACATTCGATAAATCATCGATAGGACACCATTTGCTTTCCTGGCTGCCTGTTTACACTGCTCAGAAAACTTCATATCTGCCTATATTGTAATCCCAGATCCCTTTCGTTCTACACTGATTCTAATTCAATCCCACCAAGTGTATAATTTATTTTGGGTTTGCTAATCCACATCAATGCAAGATCTTGCATTGCTGGGGGCAAACCCCAGCACCGTCAGACAACTAACACACTTTACTTTATCCACCGGAGTTAGTGCAATACCAGTGAGTGCAATTAAGTATGTACCATAGGACACCTTGTCTCACTTAAGTCTTGTGAGTCAGTCCTCAAATGGTCAGTATTCCACATCCACTGGAGATAGTGCAATAATGAGTGCCAGCCATCCTGTAGTTAAGACAGCCCACATCTCAACTACCAGCAGTAAAAATATTAAAAATAATAAAATAAAATATAATAATAAAAAAATAAAAAATATATAAAAAACAGGAGAATGGGAAAAAACTTACAATAACTGGGAAGAAGACCATGCAACTTGCAGGTTAAATAAAGAAAAAAAATATGTATTTGAAATTATAATACATGGCACGTACATGTAGTTAGTGCCATGTATTATAATGGAATGAGGAATGAGTAGTTAGTCTTTCTTAGGGAAAACGCTTTGAAATCAAGCTCTTTGCAGTGCTTCTGGAGGTGAATTGTTTCTGGGTTATAAACACTTTTTTTTTTTTTTTTTTTTTTGTCCAGGAATAACAGGACCAGTATAGTACTGCAGTCTAAGGTTCTCATATGCGGGACCATTGAAAACAATATGGGCGACATCTTCAAGAAGACCACAGAAATAGAGTTGTAGGTAAATTAAAATAAAACAGTTTTGTATTAATAGAACCAAGGCTGGAAAGTAAGTAACAAGTGAAGAGGTGTGGGGAAAGCCATTTTAAAGTTGCATTACTGAACATAGAAGCAATAGGAAAGAACTGATAAGTGATTCTGCCTTTAGAAGAAGAGGACTATTGTTGCTGCCAGCGAGAGATGATAATTTGAAAATGAGTTTCTTCAGTTTTTGGAGATGTTTCTGGATCAATTCGAATGCCATCGAATTCAGTTGGATGATTCTTCCGACGACAAAAATTTGGAGAGCAGGAGCGGAGACCATGCAACAAGCACAAACAAACACAAAGAGACAAGAATGCTGAATTGAATTCAGCTCAGATTGAACTGTGAGGAGCCTGACACAGTGAAACCAAGCACCAGTCCTGTAAGTGGCAATGGGAAGAACAACTGCCTTAAACATTAAGTGCCCACTCCTGTCTGGAAATACGAACAAACATACCAAAGAATTTTTTGAATTTTTCCACCAAGTGATGTGTGGTAAGGAGGTGAGCTGGTTGCCAGTTTTAAGACCTAAATATTTCGTTGTAACAAAAGGAATGGATTGATTATTAATCCTTACAAGAGGAGGCTTGTTGGTACAAATATGTTCCCATTAAAAACTATCATGTGAGTCTCGGAAGTTGAAATTTTCAATTTGTTAATGGAAATCCAATTGTGGAAGTCAAGCAGAGTTTATTAGCAATAGCTTCAATCTGAGCCCTGAAGTTACCATAGAAAAGTACAGCAAGGTTATCGGCAAAAACAAGTGAAGAGTAAAATTCGCATTCCTTTAAAAGCCATTGGTTTCAAACTAGATTTCATAGAAAGGGGCCCAAAACAGAGCCTTGGAACAGCCACGAAATATGGGTCTACTTGTGTGAAAGTTCAAAGCAACTGTGACAAAATGATTGGAGAAGTAGTCCCGAAAAGTTAAGTGAAGCTGTTTTGGACATTGGAGAAGGCAAAGATGTTCAAAGATGATTTCACTCCAGAGGAAATCGAAAGCGTCCTCGAAGTCAATGAACACAATAAGATTATAAGTATGCTTAGTTAGATGAATTAACCTCATGAACTCAACAAAAGCATCCTCGGTACCATGACTTGGGGAAAAGCCAAACTGATTATTAATAAGTTAATTATTTTGCAGAAGCAAGGCAGAAAGCTTAAGGAGAGGAGTCTCTCAAAAACCTTCCTCAAAACAGACAAGAGAGCAGTTGGCCTATAGGCACAAGGTAAAGGAGGTTTATCAGGCTTTTGTAGGATTTTCAACAAGGCAAAATTCCAAAATATAGGAAAAGAACCTCGAGAAAGACATTTGTTATAAAGGTCAACTAACAGATTGGGATTTATAGAAAATAGTCAAATTATGGATTTACTCCCAGTGGCATCAGAATCTGGACATTTATTGGGTTTAATTTGAATTGCAACCATTACCTCCTCAAGAGTAAAGAATTCTGTAGGTAAAGCTGGTGAACACAAGGCACTGAGTTGTTTAATCCTAGGATGCACTGGATTATCAGCACACAAGTTGTCAGTACGGAAAAGAGTCAAGAATGAAATTGACAGTATCGTGCCAAGCAATGAGTCCAAGCAATGGACTCATTTTGTTCATTACAATACCATAAGATTATGGTATTGTAATGAACTCATTACACTACCATAATCTTTAGAGATTATGGTATTGTAAATGGCAGGAGGTATTGACCTGTTTCTACTGTTTTTTATATTAGTCCCCAATTACCCATACCTGAAACCAATTTTTGCCAAGAGGAAATTTTAGATTGAATAATAGCCTTAACATATGCTTTCTTAAGGTCATGGTAAATTTCCTTCAGCCTTTGAACTTTATCAGTCAGCAGGCCAAGTGGCTCTGTGGAGTTGGTAGTTTCTGTCTGCATGCTGCATGAGGTGCAGCATGCCTAGCATCCGAAAGCTCGGAACTCCAACGATTAATCTTATGACAGTGACGTTTTGGTTTAGAAGCTGAGTTAGTTTCGTAATTGCAATGTGAATAGTAGATGCTATCTCAGAAGAGATGGCCTCTGCTATTCATGAATCTCAGAATCCCATTGAAGCAGATAACTCATAAGAAAATTGCATTGTAGAGTGACTAAATTGGATGCAAGAACAGAAAATTTTTTTTTCTAATTCATAATTTTCAAAGAATAATGAAAAAAGATTTCAGAAGTAGAGATACAATATTGTTGGGGGTGACCAAATAAAATTTCAATGATACGATGATCAGGTGTGATTTATTGTCAATTACAGGCATCCCCCGGATAACACGGTACTTCTACAACACAGAGAATTTTAGCAAACCTCACATAAGACTGTATTTTTCAGCTTTTGTGCGGGGAAAATACTGCTGTTATGTTGGGTGTAATTTTTCAACATTTCCATTCTTTGTGAATCTCGCTAATCATTATGCAAAAAAATTGTGAATTCTCGCTATTTTATTTTGTTGGGAAATCCTCACGTTAGGTTCTGTGCTATTGAATTTTTGCTTGTTTGAGACCATAAAAAAATGTGACTTCGAAGCGTGCAGTTCTTGACTTTTAAGGTTTTTGTGAGGTTATTTTGGTTTTTAATTTGATTGTTTCTAAATTTTTCTGGGTCATCATCACAGCCATTTTCAATCCACTGCAGGATGAAGGCCTCTCCAGCAACTTTCCAGATCTTTCTGTTTTGAGCACTGGCCATCCATTTACTACCCAAAAACTCATGAATTTCATCTATCCATCTCCGCCTTTGTCTTCCAGGTTTTCTTCTAGCTCCTCTTGGGTACCATTCTGTTATTTTCTTAGTCCATCTGTCATCATGTCTTCGAGCTATGTGTCCTGCCCAAGACCATTTTAGTTCTTTAGTTTTGATAAGAATGTCCTTTACTTGAGTTTGCTGCCTAATCCATGTGTTTCTCTTTTTATCTAACAGTCTGATTCCCAATATGATTCGTTCCATTCTTCGCTGTGTAGTTCTCAGCTTCTCTTCCATTCTTTTGGTGAGTGCCCAAGTTTCACTTCCATAAGTCATGGTGGGGAGGTTCATTATTTTACGTTTCAGACAAACTGGGATATTGCTCTTCAGTATGTGACTATATTTCCTGAATGCTATCCATCCAAAATTTATTCTTCTCTTGACTTCCAGCCATTTATCATTATTACAGCTAATAACTTGTCCCAGATAAGTATATGACTCCACCTTTTCAATTACTGCTCCTTCAATCATTATTTCCCTTTCCGTGGCATACTTGTTCATCATTACTTTTGTTTTAGCCATATTCATCTTTAGTCCAAAATCCTTACTAACTGTGCATAACTGATTAAGATTTTCCTCTAATTCTTTGGGATCGTGGCTTATGACCACAATGTCATCTGCAAATCGTAAATGGTTTAGGTACTCTCCGTTCACATTGACTCCTTTCTGCGACCAGTCTAATCTTCTGAAAGCTTCCTCAAGGGCAGCAGTAAACAGCTTCGGAGATATTGTGTCTCCTGATTTAATAGCATTAGCATTAGTAGAGGCATTTGATGCAAGAAAGCAAGCTTATGCAGCATCAGCCAAAAAAAAAAAAAAAAAAAAAAAACCCACTTCCACTTCACCCCTCTGTTCGTTCAAAATACCTGTCCAGCTGAGCCTTAAACTTATTTAGGCTATCAACCTCCACCACAAGGGATGGAAGTCTGTTCCACCAACCAACCACCCGCTGGCTAAAGGCAAATTTCCGCACGTCTATCCTACATCTGTCTTTCCTCAATTTGTATTTATGCCCTCTCAGGTGATTTTTCTGAGCTAGAGGAAGAATCCCATCAGCATTGAGCATGCTTAAACCATTCAAGGCTTTATACACCTCTATCAGATCACCTCGCTGGTGCCTAGTCTCCAGACACTGTAATTTGCAAAACTTAAGCCTTTCTTCATAAGAGCACCCCTTTGTTCCATTCACTAATCTTGTTGCCCTTCTCTGTACTCGTTCCAGCAGCTCTACATCCTTCTTGAAATTCCTCGTCTCCTTGTCGAACTCCTTTCTCGATTTTAAATTTGCTACTGTCTTTGTATAGTCTAATAAAGGATGTAGCACTCTCGTATATTTTCTTCAAAATCATAATATATGGAGTATCTATGCCTTGTCTTTCCAGTGCCCAAAACATTGCCTTATGCTGTATGGAGTCAAATGCCTTTTCATAATCCACAAATGCCAGGCATAATGGTGTTTTATATTCATTTGCTTTCTCCATTAGCTGTGATATTACGTAAAGGTGATCCATAGTTGAGAATCCTGTCCTAAAGCCAGCTTGCTCTTTCGGTTGATTCTCATCAAGTATTCTTTCTAATCTGTTAGTAATGACCCTTGTGAACAACTTGTAGATGTGGGATAACAAGCTAATTGGTCTATAATTTCCAATTTCTGATTTATCTCCTTTCTTATGCAGCAAAACTATGATTGCATTATTCCACTGCTTAGGCATCACATCTTTTCTAATGCACTTTGTGAAGAGCCTTGCCAGTTTTTGTATTATGTCTCTTCCTCCCAATTTTAAGAACTCTACAGTAACTTCATCTTCCCCAGGGGCTTTCCGATTCTTCATTTTCTTCAATGCATGTTCTACCTCATCAGGAAGAATATCGGGTATGTCGTATGTGTTGCTACTTTGCAATCCATCTTCCCCACTGCTGGCATCATTTCCTTGCTCCTTGTATAATTCTCTATAGTAGTCTTCTGCTATTTGAATTATGCCTTCTCTGCTGTTTATAAGTACACCATCGCTATTCTTCAGTTTCAGTATCATTTGTCTTTCTGTATTACTGCTCATGGCTGCTGATTTAAATCCTTTGTTTTCCCTTAATGCTTGTTCTACTTTTCTTGTGTTAAATCTTCTTATGTCCTCTCTGAGTCTCTTTCTAATGGCTTTGCATAACTCAGTATACTCAATTTTCTCCCTGTCAGTGTTTTTCTTGCTCTTCATTTGTCGTCTTCGGTTCATCATGACAAGTGTTTCTTGACTAATTTTTTCTTCTTTGGATTTCTGTTTCCCTATAGGTTTCTTGGGCTTTATCACTTTCAGAAAGTTGTAATATTCCTCGTCGATATCTTGGTCCTGAGCAGTCTGCAGAAGCTCAAACTTGTTCTTAAGTTCCAGTACATACTGCTTTTTCTCCTCCTCTGTTATCTCAAAGATCTTTGTATTATTTACTCGAGTCAGTTTTTTCCTTTCTGATATTTATATCAAGTGTACATCTTACCATTCTGTGATCACTTCCAACATTTACCTTATTCAGGACGGTAACATCATTCACAATATATCTTCTGTTAGTGAGGTTGAAGTCGATTTCATTAGTTGTTAATCCATTTGGACTCTTCCATGTCCACTTTCTGTTCACCCTTTTCTTGAAAAAAGTGTTCATTACTGACAGTCCTTGAGATTCTGCAAATTCCACAAGTCTTTCACCAATTCCAAAATTTCCTATAGTTCCTCTTTCTGCGCTGTTTTGCCTTTTTCCAACCTTAGCATTGAAGTCCCCCATAATAATAGTGTAGTGGGATTTCTGCTCATCTAGAAGACTGAATTTCGGTGTACATTTCTTCAACCTCTTCATCATCATGGCTCGATGTTGGTGCATAAATCATTATTATCTTTAGCTTGTACCTCTTAGAAATCTTGAGTATTAGTCTTGACACCCTGGGTGATGTACTTTTGAATTCCAAAATGTTGTTTTTAAAATCTTTATGGACCAGAAACCCAACTCCACCTTCACTCCTTTCACTGTTTCTATTGGTGTACAGCAGATTTCCACTTGATAAACTTATAAGTGATTCATTTCTTCTTGTTTCAGCCAAACCGATGATATTCCAATTCACATTTTCTAATTCCTTTTCCAGCTCCAATATCCTGTCTTCACCGATGAGTGATCGTACGTTATAACAGGCCAAGTTCAGTTTCCGTGCATGGCAGCCTGGTCGTACCCAGAGATTCTTAGCACCCTCTGCTTCCACTCTGATCCTCTCGCTGCCGTAAGAGGGAGAGTGAAAGCTGCTGGGGACTGAGGGCCATTTGTATTGTTGTGCTTTCATGTGCTGGAGGGTTTGGTCTTTTCCTCTTCACGCTGACCAGTCGTCTTGAAGAGAACCACTCTACACGTTCATTGCCACCTAAGTGACGTAACAGGGCTTACCATCGAAGGTGTGCATGAGTGGATTTTAGGGAGGCAGGCCAACCGGACTTCTCCTAAATCTTCTGTAATAGAGAGATATTGGATCCATCAGTGTTTTAGGCTGAGTGTCTGATAACATACAGGATACCTGTTCCCCTCTAAGCCCCTTATTTTCTGGGTATATATTACTAAACTTTGTTCTTAAGAACCATATTGGAGTAATTTCTTTGTTGTGAATTACATTGCAGCCCCAAATTATGCCTAAGGAAAGTAAAAGAGCACCTCTCAAAAGAAACTTTATTTGTCTAGAATCAAAAATCCAAATTTTGGATCGTCTTAAAAAGGGGGAAAAGGTATACATTGCAAAAGTTTAAGTTTAAATTTAAATGAAGTAACAGTCTGGACCATAAAGGAAAATGAACAGAAAAAATTAGAACTGCT
Source organism: Mastigoproctus giganteus (assembly GCF_048544385.1). Lineage (NCBI taxonomy): Eukaryota > Metazoa > Arthropoda > Arachnida > Uropygi > Thelyphonidae > Mastigoproctus > Mastigoproctus giganteus. The sequence goes on from NC_143577.1 coordinate 57,234,570, forward strand.
GTGGCTACAGGATCTTTTACTTCCGCAAATATGACAACTTGTTCCCGATCATCAGTAATTGAGAACATTAAAAAAGCACTCAGTATTTGGATTGACGATAGCAGTAAAAAAACAGATCCCATTCGACAGCAATGTAATTAAACAAAAGACACTAAAAATTTATAACCATTTAAAAGAAAATGGAGAAGCGTCTGTTTATTTCCACTGAATAATATGCCTAGTAAAGGTTGGTTTGAGCAATTTAAAAACCACTTCTCATTAAATAACATAAGAATTCAAGGGGAAAGTGAATCGGTTGATAATGAAGCTGCCAAGAAGTATGCAGAGGAATTTCAAAAATTATTGAAGAGCACAGATACACGCCACATCAGGTTTTCAGTGCCAATGAGACAGATCTTTGGTGGAAAAAAAATGCCCAACAAAATGTTTATTTCAAAAAAAAAAAGAAAACTGCACCAGGTTTTAAGGCATTAACAGATTGTGTAACGTTACTTATGCGCAGTAATGCATCAGGATATTACATGATAAAACCTATGCTAGTTTATATATCCCCTAAATCTCATTCAACGAAAGGTGTAAATAAAAATGCATTATCGGTACGTTGGAAAGCAAATAAAAAAGCTTGGGTAACTGCTGATTTATTTAAAGAATGGTTTCTAAATTGTTTTGGGCCAACTGTGGAAAACTGTTTAAAGTGGAAAAATCTAGATGTCAAAGTTTGGGTAACATGCCAGGCCATCCAAATGTCGAAGTAATGTTCCTACCACCTAATACAACTTTTCAATTCAGCCATTAGATCAAGGCATTATATCTACCTCTAAAACTCACTAAATCAGAAAATTGTTACAATGGATTTTAGAAAAAATTGATTTCAAATCTTGAAATGTTGGAGGCATGGAAACATTTTTCAATTGTGGACTGTATTGGAATCATAGCTTTATCACTCAGAGAAGTAAAACCATCATTAAATGCACGGTGGAAAAATGTGTGGCCAGAGTCAGTTCATTCAGGAAATATGGTTGGACCGGCCGAAAACTGAATTGGTGCGATAGTAGAATTTGCTAAGTCGGTAGGAGGGAAAGGTTTTGATGAATTAACTACTGAAGACTTTCAAGAATTACTGGTAGAAAAAGAGGCTGGTAAAGCGGTTTTGGTGGAAATGGCATCGGAGGTAAACGAAATCAATTCAGAGGATGATAGCATAGATGAAAATTCTGAAGTTCCAAATTTTACGCTAAAAAGCATACGGGAAGGCATAAACTTAGCCAAGCTATTAGAATCTTATTTTTTGAATGCAGATCCTTCAACTGAAAGGAGCACAAAGTTCAAAAGAATCTTCAAAAATACTTAGCTCCATACCTTGAAATTTACAAAGATCTATCAAGCAAAAGCAGACAAACCAAAGATTACTGATTTTTTTTTAAATAGAGCAGAAGATACACGAAATCTAGATGCTGCAGAAGAAAGTGCAGAAGGTGATGATATTCTGCAACAGAGAAACCATTCTCTTTTTCTTTGTTGCAGAATTGTGCTTGGCAGCGATGAAGAGGAAGAAAAATTAATGCATGTTATCTGACCTATATTTATCACAGTTTGTAACATTTGTTCAGTTACTGGTATTTTTAATAAAAATTAAGTTTTCTGATAGTTATTAAAAAAATGTATTTTTATTAGCTTTTGGAACGTGTGGGATTTACTTATAGATGCAACAACCTTCGGGGGTAAAGGGAAGGTTTTTTTATTCGTTGTTACAGTATAGTATATATCTTAAACTTGATGAAAGAGGGTATAACATAAAACTAGATATAATACCTATCACTGCATTAGCTCAGTATAGTATAATATAGTGTAGTATAGTCAATTAATCAGTTAAATTTATTAACTTTATTAATTTTCATTCTTAATTAAATTGTATTTAAATGAAAGTCATGTGGCAGACTTAGAGCAGCATTAGTTCTGTGGCTTGGGGGAGAACCAAAGGGGATGATCCTACAACGCATTACAGCCTGAAAAAATGTGCAACTTGTGAAATGTTTGCAGACTTTCTGGAACAGGACATGATCTAGCCAAGGAGGATGTTTTTTGTGTGTGCTAGGTGCAGAGTGTCAAGAAATTAGGCACCAACTCAGCATTTTGATGGGCATCTATGGGAGTTTGAAGGGTAGGGTAGATGCCCTTGAAGAATTAATATGGGGAACCCATCAAGCTCTCAGCTGCCTAACTCATTGCCACAGCTCACACTTGTGCATCAGGCAACACAGCAGCAGTCTTCAGGGCAAAATGCGCTGGTCCCACAGGAGCTAGTTTTGCACAATATATTTCCCGTCTCCCTGACAATAACGTCACTGACTCTATTGTCAGGGAGACGGGAAATATATTGTACAGAAAGGATAGGTGGAATAGGACCTGGGTATGCGGACATGTATTTTTGTAAAGGGTGGCACCTAGAATGTCTGTTCAACTGACTCATGTCACTGTGAAGAGTAGAATCAACTATAAAAGTGGCAGGAATGTGTTGGTGTAGGCTTGTGTATATTGTGTGTGTGTGTGTGTGTGTGTGTGTGTGTGTGTGTGTGTGTGTGTGTGTGTGTGTGTGTTCTCTTCTGGCCGCTTGGCTACCCAGAAGCATCAATCACCTGTCGAGATGATTCTGGGTACTCGTCCACACTACAGGAAGGTGGGCTAGTCCTAGTAAAGCATGTACTGTCTCAAGAGACTCTGACCCACCTGGTGTTGCCAGCAGGTGGGACAGGATCCTCTGGGGGCCCATTCCAGAGGGACAAACAAGGAGAGAGAGAGAGAGAGAGAGAGAGAGAGAGAGAGAGAGAGAGAGAGAGAGAGAGAGAGAGAGAGAGAGAGAGAGAGAGAGAACTGTGGTGCAGGTTATGAAATAAAAAATAATAAATAAAAGAACATTTTCCTGTTTTAGAGTGGCTCACTCCGGACAATGTGAGGGAGAAGAGGGGGGGGGAACATACACTATACTCCGGCAAATGAGTGCAAGACGAAAAGAATGGCCCTCAGTCCCCAGCGGCTTTCACTCCCCCCCCCTCTTATGGCAGCGAGAGGATCAGAGTGAAAGCAGAGGGTACTAAGAATCTCTGGGTCTAACCAGGCTTCCATGCACGGAAACTGAACTTGGCCTGTTTCAATATAAGATCGCTCATCGTTGTAGATAGGATATTAGAGCCGGAAAAGGAATTAGAAAATGTGAATTGGAATTTCATTGGTTTAGCTGAAACAAGAAGAAATGAATCATTTATAAGTTTATCAAGTGGAAATCTGCTGTACACCAATGGAAACAGTGAAAGGAGTGAAGGTGGAGTTGGCTTTCTGGTCCATAAAGATATAAAAACAACATATTGGAATTCAAAAGCACATCACCAAGGGTGTCAAGACTACTACTCAGCATTTCTAAGAGGTACAAGCTAAAGGTTGTGATGATTTATGCACCAACATTGAGTCATGATGATGAAGAGGTTGAAGAAATGTACACCGAAATTCAGTCTTCTAGATGAGCAGAAAACCCACTACACTGTCATTATGGGGGACTTCAATGCTAAGGGTTGGAAAGAGCCAGAATAGTGCAGACAGGGGAAATATAGGAAATTTTGGAATTGGTGAAAGACTTGTGGAATTTGCAGAATCTCGAGGAATGTCAGTAATGAACATTTTCAAGAAAAGGATGAACAGAAAGTGGACATAGAATAGCCCAAATGGATTAACAACTGTGTGTGAAATTGACGTCATCCTTAGTTAACAGAAGATATATCATGAATGATGTTACTGTCATGAACAAGCAAGGTAAATGTTGGAAGTGATCACAGAATGGTAAGATGCACACTTGATATAGATGTAAGAAAAGAAAGGGAAAAAACTGCCTCGAGTAAATAATACGAAGGTCTTTGAGATAATAGAAGAGGAGAAAAAGCAGTATGTACTGGAAATTAAAACAAGTTTCTTTCAGGACCAAGATATCAATGAGGAATACTACAACTTTCTGAAAGTGATAAAGCCCAATAAACTTACAGGTAAAAAGAAATCCAAAGAAGAAAAAATTAGTCAAGAAATACCTGTCATGAACTGAAGACGACAAATGAAGAGCAAGATAAACACTGACAAGGATAATATTCAGTATACAGTGTTATGTAAAGCCATTAGAGAGAGACTCAGAGCAGACATAAGAATATTTAATGCAAGAAAAGTAGAACAAGCATTAAGGGAAAACAAAGGGTATTGTATTAAGGGAAAACAAAGGGTATATTTGAGGTATTGCTCAAAACATCAAAGGCAGATATTGTGGGGATTTCAGAGACGTGGTGTCACACAGATATAAGGAATGCAGAACTGGAATTTGGGAAGTACAATGTCTACAGATAGGATAGACAGGGTAGGAAGGGAGGAGGGGTTATGCTATTAGTTAAGAAATACATAAAATCCAAGGAAGTGAAGCCAGTCGACAGTGCAGTGTCGAGTCAGTTTGGTGTGACATAAGCATTGGGAGATCAAAATTGAAAGTAGGAGTGTGCTATAGGCCTAATGACTCTGATGAGTATAATAAGAAACTGTACGGGGGAAATAGAGTGGGCCAGTAAATCAGAGAGTCTTATAATGGGGGATTTTAATTTCCCAGATATTGACTGGAATTTGGGGGCTGGTCACTCGCACACTAGCAAGGCTTTTGTGGATTTATTGGATAATTGTTTTCTACATCAGCATGTTCGGGAGGCAACTAGAGGGAGTAATACTCTTGATTTGATTATCAGTAATAATTCTTCATGCATTAAGAATCTGCAGGTAAATGAACCACTAGGTGGCAGTTATCACAGTGTGCTGAAGTGGGATTTACTCAAAGAGGTAACTACCATTAGGGGTAAAGGGAAGGGTTATTGCTTTTGTAAAGGTGACTCCGATGGACTGAGACAGTATTTAAATTCTATACAGTGGGACCAACTGATGATGTTACCAACAGCAAATTCAAAATGGGAAGCATTCAAAGAACTTATCTTGGAAGCTACTAGGCTTTACATACCAACTAAGAAATATTGTTCAAGGTTTAGGCCTAAGTGGATGTCAGATGAACTAATGAGACATATGGCAGAGAAGAAAAATGCATGGGATACATACAAATTAACACGTGACACAGAAGCCTGTGATAGATACAAGTTGATCTGTAACCAAGTTACAAAGGAGGTTAGGCAGGTGAAGGCAGATTACGAGAAATCTTTGGCAAGGAATGCAAAGAAAAACAGCAAAGAGTTCTTTACTTATGTAAACTCTAGAAGGAAGGGGAAGAATCAGATTGGTCCACTTGATATCGATGAGTCAACTGTTGATGATCCTGCTCAGGTAGCTAACAAACTGAATGAATATTTTGCATCGACATTCACACATGAGGAGTTATTCAGCGAGGGGAATGCCAGAGGTGTATTTAACTCTGGCAGTAAGCTAGAGAATCTTGTAATAACTGAGAGTAAAGTGGAGGAGAAATTGTTAAAAATAAATACAAGAAAGGCACCTGGGGTGGATGGGATCTATCCAGTTATATTAAAGGAGGCAGCAAAGGAAGTAAGCAAACCCTTAGCCATAATTATGAGAGCTTCCTTGGACTCAGGGGAAGTACCCATGGACTGGAAATGTGCAAATGTGACCCCAATTCACAAAGGAGGATCAAAGGACAACACAAATAATTATAGACCTGCTAGTTTAACTTCTGTTCCTGGAAAATTAATGGAGGCACTGGTTAAAGAAGCACTGCAGGATCATCTAGACAAGACTTCAGTCATAGCTCAGACACAGCATGGTTTTGTTAAGGGGAAGTCTTGCCTGACCAATTTGATTGGATACTATGATGCAGTCACAAAAGAAGTGGATGCAGGGAATAACTTTGATATTATATACTTGGATCTTAGAAAGGCTTTTGATACTGTTGCACATGGAACACTGCTGCACAAATTGGAGCAGTGTGGCATTGGAGGCAAATTGCTGCTATGGATAAAGGGGTGGTTGAGGGGGAGAAGACAGAGTGGTAATCAGTGGACACTGCTCATCGTGGACTAATGTTATTAGTGGAGTCCCTCAGGGTTCAGTTGGGTCCATTATTGTTTTCTGTATTTATAAATGATATTGATGATGGTATATCAAGCTTAATGTCCAAGTTTGCAGACGATACGAAGGTTGGCAGGGTTGTCAAGGACACTACTGACACTATGCTACTGCAACAGGATCTGGAAAGGTTGAGCAGATGGGCTGAGAGGTGGCAAATGAAGTTTAACATTGACAAATGTAAAGTACTACAGGCGGGCCTCGATTAATTCGTCCCGCGAGCGCATCGCGCAAAACGGAAAAGCGTTAATCGAATATCATAACCAATAGGAAAAATTATAATTGGTACTTGACCTTCTGGAATGTCCATAAAGAATTTTAAATAACTTTTAAATAATACCTTTTAAATAACTTTTTAACTGCATGCCATGTAAAAGATAATAAAAATTATAGAATTAAATGTTTATTGTTCAAAATATATAATGGAGAAACTAACTATTTGCTACAGAAATATTTGAACACAGTCGTTTGAACAGTTTTGGCTTTTGTTTTTTCATCATACAATTTCCGATAGCCGACAACAAGCTTCTCTAGGCCCTGGCGAAATAACATGCTTCTTTCGATGTTAGGATCAACATCCATTACCTTTTGTTTAAGGTTCTCTGCGATACGAAAGATTTCGCCTAGTTCTTTTCCCATTATCTCCTTTGAGGTAACATTTTCATCTGGCTCACACTCTTTTTCTTCAGCTTCTTCGTGCGCACGCTGTTGCTCTATTTGAAGGAGATCATTGTCACTTAGCTGTTATAAATGCGAATTCAGTGATTCTCGAACGTTAGCTGCATCCAAGCCTTTGAAACCAAGTTCATTACCAATATTAGTTATGTCTTCAATAACTTTTTGAACTGCATCTTTGAAGCAAGTAAAATCGTTTGCGCGGGGTAAAAGATGCTTCCAAACTGCTCTCATATTGCTGGCTGTCACTTCTTTCCATGCTGCATGAATGTTTTCAATGGCCAATCATATGTTATATTTTTTCCAAAATTCTGGTACAGAAATTGCATTATCTCCTGTTATAGCTTCAAGTGCCTGTGCAAAGGTTCTGCGGAGATAGTAAGCCTTGAAAGTTGCAATCGTCCCCTGGTCCATGGGTTGCAATAACGAAGTCGTATTCACCGGTAAAAAAACAACTTTCACATTTTCATTTAAGTCACCAAGTGCAGAAGGATGTCCAGGTGCATTATCTAAAAGCAACAGAGCTTTAAAAGTAAGATTATTTTTCTTGCAACAGTTGACTGTTGGACAGAAATAAGACGTAAACCAGTCTTCAAATAGGGCTTTGGTCATCCATGCTTTTTTATTTGAACGAAAAATGACTGGAAGAGTGCGATGGCTGTATCCTTTTAAAGCCCTAGGATTTTGTGCACGGTACACAAGCATGGGTTTCAATTTAAAATCGCCTTCAGCGTTACCTCCTAATAAAAGTGTTAGTCGATCTTTTGAGACTTTATACCCAGGTTGTGATGCTTCATTTGCAGCCAAATAAGTTTTAGTTGGCATCCGTTTCCAAAATACGCCCATTTCGTCTACATTAAATATTTGCCGATTGTCGTATTCAGCATCCTGAATGATTTTTTGCAATTCTGCAGGAAATTTGGCTGCAGCATCTTCATCAGCACTAGCAGCTTCCCCTGTTACTTTAACATTATGCAGTCGTGCTCGATTTTTGAAACGTCCAAACCACCCTGAACTAGCAACAAACATTTCAGTCTCCCCTTGATATTTTGTTTCTTTGAGCTTAGTAAAAAGGTTAATAGCCTTGCTCTGAATATTGTCCTTAGATAATGGAATTCTTTTTTGATTGCAATCTTCTATCCAAATTGATAAAAGACTTTCCATTTCAATCATTATTAGAGTTCTGTTTCTGGTATTTTGTAAGACAGAAGAAGATGATGAAACTTTACCTTTCTCTTTATATTCGTTCTTACGGCTCAAGATAGTTCGTACGGTAGACTCACTGTATCCTAGATCTCTTACGATTTTCGCATGGTTTGCACCACGTTCATGTTTTTTAATAACTTCAAGTTTATCAGCTAAAGTAATAACTTTTCATTTTTTTTTTTATTACAATCACGTTGTTTTTCACTCTTTCTTTTATCCATAATTAACAGGGGTAGAAAATTAGAATTTTTAAATACGTCTGCACGTGACTTTATTAGGTGGAGACAAACAAGTAACACGTCTACTTAGTTGATGGAGCACACTGAGGCGGGAAGCGGACAAACGCTTGTTTATTGGCAGTCAGACATTTAGTGTGCGATTCGAATCTTTTTCAACTATCAGAAATAAAAGATCGCGTTAACTGGAAATTTGAATCGCGTAAAGTAAAAAGTGGTATCATTTTTTCCAATCGCGGTAACTGAAAATCGCGTTAAGCGAGGCCTGCCTGTACATATAGGAAACAGCAACCCCAAAGCAACGTATCAACTCTGTGATACTACACTGACAGTGGTAGAGAATGAAAGGGACCTGGGGGTGGTTGTGCAGGCAGATAGTTTTCTGAGCAGTGCAGACGGGCTGCAAGAGTAGCTCATGGTGTATTGTCGATGATATATAGGAATTTTTCTAGCAGGGATAAGGAGGTGATTATTCCCATGTATAAGGCAATGGTCAGACCACACCTAGAGTACTGTATACAGGTCTGGAGGCCTCATTTCAAGAAGGATGTAGAGATGCTGGAACGAGTACAGAGAAGGGCAACAAGATTAGTGAATGGAACAAAGGGGTGCTCTTACGAATAAAGGCTTAAGTTTTGCAAATTACAGTGTCTGGAGACTAGGCACCGGCGAGGTGATCTGATAGAGGTGTATAAAGCCTTGAATGGTTTGAGCATGCTCAATGCTGATGGCATTCTTCCTCTTGCTCAGAATAATCACCTGAGAGGGCATAAATTCAAATCAGACGTGAGGAAATTTGCCTTTAGCCAGCGGGTGGTTGGTTGGTGGAATAGACTTCCATCCCTTGTCGTGGAAGTTGATAGCCTAAATAAGTTTAAGGCTCAGCTGGACAGGTATTTCGAACGAACAGAGGGGTGAAGTGGTTATTTTTTATTTATTTATTTTATTTTATTTTATTTTTTTTGGCTGATGCTGCATAAGCTTGCTTTCTTGCATCAAATGCCTCTACTAATGCTAATGCTAAAGGACTTAGATCAGCAGCTATGAGGAGTAATCATCATCATCATCATGAGCCATTTTTAATCCACTGCAGGATGAAGGCCTCTCCAGCAACTTTCCAGTTCCTTCTGTTTTGAGCACTGGCCATCCATTTACTACCCACAAACTCATGAATTTCATCTATCCATCTCCGCCTTTATCTTCCAGGTTTTCTTCTAGCTCCTCTTGCATACCATTCTGTTATTTTCTTAGTCCATCTGTCATCATGTCTTCGAGCTATGCGTCCTGCCCAAGACCATTTTAGTTCTTTAGTTTTGATAAGAATTTCCTTTACTTGAGTTTCTTTCCATTCTTCACTGTGTAGTTCTCAGCTTCTCTTCTATTCTTTTGGTGAGTGCCCATGTTTGACTTCCATAAGTCATGGTGGGGAGTATACATTGGTTCATTATTTTACGTTTCAAACAAACTGGGATATTGCTCTTCAGTATGTGACTATATTTCCTAAATGCTATCCATCCAAAATTTATTCTTCTTTTGACTTCCAGCCATTTATCATTATTACAGCTAATAACTTGTCCCAGATAAGTATATGACTCAACCTTTTTAATTACTGCTCCTTCAATCATTATTTCCCTTTCTGTGGCATACTTGTTCATCCTTACTTTTGTTTTAGCCATATTCATTTTTAGTCCAAAATCCTTACTAGCTGTGCATAACTGATTAAGATTTTCCTCTAATTCTTTGGGATCATGGCTTACGACCACAATGTCATCTGCAAATCGTAAATGGTTTAGGTACTCTCCGTTCACATTGACTCCTTTCTGCGACCAGTCTAATCTTCTGAAAGCTTCCTCAAGGGCAGCAGTAAACAGCTTCGGAGATCCTTTCTCAATTTTAAATTTCCTACTGTCTTTGTCTAGTCTAATAAAGGAGGTAGCATTCTCATATATTTTCTTCAAAATCATAATATATGGGGTATCAATGCCTTTTCTTTCCAGTGCCCGAAACATTGCCTTATGCTGTATGGAGTCAAATGCCTTTTCATAATCCACAAATGCCAGGCATAATGGTGTTTTATATTCATTTGCTTTCTCCATTATCTGTGATATTACGTGAAGGTGGTCCATAGTTGAGAATCCTGTCCTAAAGCCAGCTTGCTCTTTCGGTTGATTCTCATCAAGTATTCTTTCTAATCTGTTAGTAATGACCCTTGTGAACAACTTGTAGATGTGGGATAGCAAGATAATTGGTCTATAATTTCCAATTTCTGATTTATCTCCTTTCTTATGCTGCAAAACTATGATTGCATTATTCCACTGCTTGGGCGTCACACCTTTTCTAATGCACTTTGTGAAGAGCCTTGCCAGTTTTTGTGTTATGTCTCTTTCTCCCAATTTTAACAACTCTGCAGTAACTTCATCTTCCCCCAGGGCTTTCTGATTCTTCATTTTCTTCAATGCATGTTCTACCTCATCAGGAAGAATATTGGGTATGTCGTATGTGTTGCTACTTTGCAATCCATCTTCCCCACTGCTGGCATCATTCCCCTGCTCCTTGTATAATTCTCTATAGTAGTCTTCTGCTATTTGAATTATGCCTTCTCTGCTGTTTATAAGTACACCATCGCTATTCTTCAGTTTCAGTATCATTTGTCTTTCTGTATTATTTCTGTATTTAAATCATGGCTGCTGATTTAAATCCTTTGTTTTCCCTTAATGCTTGTTCTACTTTTGAGGAGTAATACAGAAAGACAAATGATACTGAAACTGAAGAATAGTAATGCTGTACTTATAAATAGCAGAAGACTACTATAGAGAATTATACCAGGAGCGAGGGAATGATGCCAGCAGTGGGGAAAATGGATCATAAATTAGTAACACATACGACATATCCGATATCGTTCCTGATGAGGTAGAACATGTGTTGAAGAAAATTAAGAATCAGGAAGCCCCAGGGGACCAGGGGTCATTAGCTGTAATAATGATAAGTGGCTGGAAATCAAGATAAGAATAAATTTTGGATGGATAGCATTCAGGAAATATAGTCACATATTCAGGAACAATATCCCAATTTGTCTGAAACACAAAATAATGAACCAATTATCTTCCATAAGTCATGGTGGGTATACTCCCCACCATGACTTATGGAAATGAAACTTGGACACTCAAGAAACGAATGGAAGAGAAGCTGAAAACTACATAGCAAAGAATGGAATAAATTATATTAGGAATCAGACTATTGAATGAGAAGAGAAACACATGGAGCAAACTCAAGTAAAGGACATCCTTATCAAAACTAAAGAACTGAAATGGACTTGGGCAGGCCACATAGCTCGAAGACATGACAGACAGACTAAGAAAATAACAGAATTGTACCCAGGAAGAGCTAGAAGAAAACCTGTAAGGCAGTGACGGAGATGGACAGATGAAATTCACGAGTTCGTGGGTAGTAAATGGATGGTCATTGCACAAAATAGAAGGAACTGGAAAATTGCTGGAGAGGCCTTTATCCTGCAGTGGATCGAAAATGGCTGATGATGATAACAGTCTGGAGTGGCTGACTCCAAACAGAATGCGATTTAAGAAAAAAAAAAAAAATATATATATATATATATATATATATATGCACACGAGAGAGGAAATATTGGCATAGGTACACTAGAGAGAGAGAAAAGGAAATAAAAAAAAAAAAATAAAAATAACATAGGTAAACTTGAGAGAAAAAAGGAAGAAAGGGAAAAAAATCTAACTAATCCACTTCACGTCCAATTCCGGGGCTGCTGTCCACTCTATATGATTTCTCCTTCGAGCAAAGTTGTGAAGAGCAAATGAATTTAATCCGTTGTGGAACCTGTGGAATGTTTTCCAAGGTCGACCTGGTGACTAATCCTACCTCAGCTGGGGATTCTTTTCTTTGTGATCGATGTAAGGAGTGCACCGATCTTAAATTACAATTTGGTGCACTGATGGAACAATTTGAGTTCCTGAAAAAATGAGTGCTTGCCCTCGAAAATAATGCTTCTGGGAGCTCGTCAGGGACTCAAAACTCCAGCAATCTACCAAGTGATGCACACCCGATTCGAGCCTCAAAACAGAAAAACCAAGTGCAAACTACTCTGGTTAAAAAGGACATTGTTTTATTAGGAGACTCCATTGTCAGGGAAACGGGGAATATTTTTTGTAATAAAGATAGGTGGAGCAGAACCAGGGTATGTCTGCCGGGAGGAACTATTGATGATGTCACCAACAGACTGTCAGATTTTAAAGGGGGTAAAGAAAATATTATTATTCATGTGGGGACAAACGATATTAAACGCACACGATCTGACGATTTGTTGGAAAAATACAGGACCATGCTGAGGAAATGTCGCGAGCTAGGCTATAATGTCTATGTGTCTGCAATTCTGCCCAGACACGATAGGAGGGATTATATGTTAAGAGCCTTGTGGATTAACTCAAGACTTGAAGGAATCTGCAAGGCTTTAGGGGGTAAATTTCTATCAGCATGGCCCACACTTGTAGGTAGAAGGAATTTGTTTTGTAGAGACGGGATACACTTAAACAAAGGTGGTGCAAAAGTTTTTGTCAGTATTATTGAGGATACCTTAAAGGCTCAGGGAAACTGCTAGTTAGGGGGGATGTGGGTAATACTGACACGCGTTTATCTGATAATATTGGTCAATGTAACTCTTGCACATACCTTAAGAGTTCTTATCTGTTACCCCAACTGGACGTATTATCTAGATGTTCTGGGGCCAAAGACGTTTCACGTGAGCGGGTAGCTAATATCAGGGAAGAGAGCCTAAAAAACTTCAAGGGTTGTGTTAGGGTTGTTAAATATACAAGAACAGTAAATCTTAATTGTTTATACAGTAATGTTAGAAGTGTCGTCAATAAAATGAGCGAATTCGAACTGCTGGTTAAAACAAGTAACGCGGACATAATAGGGCTTACAGAGACGTGGTGCCACCCGGAAATTGGGGATGATGAGTTTCAGTACGGCTTGTATAATGTATTTAGGAAGGATAGAGTAGATAGAAGGGGTGGTGGGGTAATGCTTCTGATCAGAAGCAGCCTGAGTGCGACGATAGCTTTCCCGGATTCAGACATTTCACATGCTAGTATAGAGTCTGTATGGTGTGAGATAGTTGGAAACAAAGGTACAATGCGAGTAGGAGTAATCTACAGACCAGGTGATTGTGAAGACTATGACAAAAGCCTCTACATGCAAATGGAATGGGCAAGTAAGCGTCAATGCCTTATTATGGGTGATTTCAATTTGCCTCTAATTGATTGGAGTAAATGGGAAGGAAACTCGACATGGGGAACAAAATTTTTAAATCAACTAGATGACTGTTATTTGTATCAACATGTCAGGGAAAGTACTAGAGAAAAGAATATCCTAGACCTCATCATCACACATGAATCAGATGACATAACAGGGCTGACAGTAGAGGAACCAGTAGCAGGAAGTGATCACGGAGTTCTACGGTGGATGATGACGAGAGAGGTAGCAGAAGTAAAAGGCAAAGGAATGGGTTTTAATTTCAGAAAAGGAAATTACGATGCCTTAAGGTACTACATGGCCTCTATTAACTGGGTAGATATCGCACAGAGAATGAATACAATTGAACTGTGGTACGCTTTTAAAACAATAATCACAGATGCGTTGAATGCGTATATACCATTAAAAAAAATACTCCACGAGAAGGGTTCCAAGTTGGATGAATAGTGAAGTTGCCACATTACTTGAGCAGAAAAAGGTGGCATGGAAAAGTTACAGAGCAATAAAAAGTACTGAAGCCTATAACAGCTACAAGGTGATGTGTAATAGAGCCACAGAAAAGGTTCGACAGGCAAAGGCAGTTTATGAGAAATCACTAGCAAACAGAGCAAAGAGGGGGGATAAAGAATTCTTCACATATATAAATGCCAAGAAGAGCAGGACAAACCAGATCGGACCTTTACGTAAGGGAAAGGGTATAGTAATAAATACACCAGCTGCCGTTGCAGATTAACTCAACAGTTATTTTGCATCGATATTTACAAATGAAAAGCCTTTTGTGGCAATGGGAAATTGTGGGAGCGAAGTTAAAAAATATTTAATTAATGATATTGAAATTTTGCAAGATTATTTAATGAAAAAACTTTCAAGCCTACAGACCAGTAAGGCTCCTGGAGTTGATGGAATGTACCCTATAATCTTGAGAGAGGCGGCAAGCGAATGCATTGAACCACTGAGGCTGGTTATGCGAGCATCACTAGACTATGGGGAGATTCCCTTGGATTGGAAAAGTGCAAATGTATCTCCCATACATAAGGGTGGCTCGAAAAGTGAAGTGGGAAATTATCGACATGTCAGTCTGACTTCAGTAGTAGGGAAAATCATGGAGGCAATGATCAAGGGTGGAATTCAGGATCATTTGGATCGAATTGAAATTCTCAAGGATACTCAGCATGGTTTTGTAAAGGGAAAATCATGTTTAACAAATCTGGTTCGCTATTTCGAAAGGGTCACTCATGAGCTGGATTTAGGGAATAATTTCGACATTGTTTATTTAGATTTCAGCAAAGCTTTTGACTCAGTCCCACATGAGCGGTTGCTTTATAAGCTGGAACAGGTTGGAATCACTGGGAAAATCCTTAGATGGATAGAAGGATGGCTTCAGGGCAGGAGGCAGAGGGTTGTGATAAATGGCTATTCCTCAGATTGGGTTGATGTAAGAAGTGGGGTTCCCCAAGGATCAGTATTAGGACCACTGTTGTTTTTAATTTTCATAAACGACGTTGATGAAGGGATAGAGGGCGTGATGGCTAAATTTGCAGATGATGTTAAAATTGGTAGAGTAGTTAATGATCACTGTCAAGCTGAGCTTCTTCAGAGAGACCTAGATAGACTTCAAGAATGGTCAGAAAAATGGCAGCTGTGCTTTAATCCAACAAAGTGTAAGGTATTACATCTGGGAAACAGTAATCCCAAAATAACTTAGTCACTTGGTGGAGTTCAACTAAACCCAGTACTGGAGGAAAGGGACTTGGGTGTTACGATACGGTCAGACATGAAATTCTCTGAGCATTGTAAACAGGTTGCAAGGAAGGCCCATGGTGTCCTATCGATGATCTATCGAACTTTTGCAAGTAGAGATAGGGACGTGATAATCCCATTATATAAGGCTTATGTTAGACCACACTTGGAATACTGTGTTCAAGTATGGAGACCGCACCTAAAGAAAGACATCGAGCTTCTTGAAAGGGTGCAAAGACGGGTAACTCGCCTGGTGAGATCGGCAAAAGGGCGTCCTTATGAAGAAAGACTTCGAATATGTGGGTTGCAGAGTTTGGAAACTAGACACCTTAGAGGAGATTTGATTGAGGTGTTTAAGGCTCTGAGAGGCATCAGTAAAATGAATGAGGATAAAATTTTCAAGATTATAAATGATGCTAGAACTAGGGGACATAAATTCAAGTTACGGGGGGAAATGTTTAGATTGGACTGCAGGAAGTTTTATTTTAGCCAGCGGGTTATAAATTACTGGAATAAGTTGCCTTCATGGGTGGTAGAGGCCGACAGTTTGGGGAAATTCAAAGGTCATCTGGATAGTACTTTCGGGTAAGGGAAGCGCATAGGATGATAGGATTAATTTCCTTTTTATTTATTTTTATTTCATTTTATTATTTTTATTTATTTATTAATTATTATTATTTATTTATTTATTTAATTTTTGTTTTTATCATTGTTTTGTTCGGATTTTTTTTTTTTTTTTTTTTGGCTGGTGCAGCATAAGCCATAGGCTTTCTTGCATCATACGGCCGTTACTAATACTAAATGTTCAGGGGTTAGGAGTAACTGGTCTGATTGATTTTCAGATATTGGGATGATCTTCGTTCAGAATACAGTCAAAAAGGAGGTGCCTTCAGTATTCCTTGCACTGCAGTAGCACAGGTCAGTTGTGCAAAGGCCTGGTTGGTGCAGTTGTTGATTAACAAAGCCATGTCCTGTAACCAGAAAGGAAGTAAGTCTCCATGGTGAGGGAAAGCCAGGATTGGACAGACTTAGAGGATGTAAATGTGACATCAGGAAGTAATCTTCTGGTAACCATCTCAACTTAGGACCTATTCCAGTGGGTCTGCCAGATTTTCACTAATTCATTTTGTAGCATCTGGCTTTCTCAGCTTTTGGGTCTGCATCAAGATCTAGCTCAATGTCAAGGAACTTAGTGGGGATGTTATTTTGAATTCTAAAATATGGTCGCCTGAATTTTGAAGAATGACAGTGCTTATTGTGGTCATTTATGGGTCAACTTATTCTTATGAATGATTTTCTTCAATTTCCGGAAGCCAGATACTGTAGGACCACGCTATGTCTGCCAGGGGCAAAAGTTGATGATGCTGTTGAGTAGATATCATCTTTTAAAGGCACAAAGGGTGATAATGTTGTACACGTTGGCACTAATGACATTAAGAGTAGGAGATCTGCAGATTTACTTAGCAAGTACAGGTCAATATTGAAAAAAAGTTGCGAGTTAGGGTTATGTTTGAAAGTGTCTGCAATTCTGCCCAAACATGATAGGAGGGAGTATACGATGAGAGCCTTGTAAATCAATTTGGCCCTAGAGAGATTATGCAAGGCTCATGGGGTAGAATTTTTTTCTCACTGGTCTGAGCTTGTTAATACGAGAGAATGTTTCTACAGGGATGGGATACACTTAAATACAGAGGGCGCAAGGATATTTTCTTGAATTCTGTGTATGCTATCAAGGCAGTGTTAGGTGGGTCTGAATACTGCTAGCTTGGGGGGGAAGGATACACAGCCTAATAGATTAACAGTAGCCGCTGGCAGAGGTGAAAGTGATTCTTGCACTGCTTCTGTTGGAATGAGCAACATCCTGGAAAGCGAGGTGCCGGGAATTTGAAAGACTGCTGGGAGTCATCAGGGAACAACTAAATACATGGGCTGTTAGGGTAACTAAGAGTAAGAATAAGTGCATGTATACTTGCATTTACACCAATGTTAGGAGTATAGTAAATAAATTTGATGAATTTGAGGTGCTGGTCAAGGCATCAAAGGCAGATATTAACATGAAAGCAGTAACTAAAATAAATTTTAATACTATAAGTAGGAGCCTTCGGGATAGCGTGTCCCTTTCAGCTAAGTACATACACACATGGAAATGCAAACATGACATAAAATGTTAGGAATCGAATAAACTAAAATAAGTAGTGCGTGCTCAGATAACTTAACTGAAAGAGTGCTCACGTGAATGTGAGTGTTCAATCACTCGCTGTCGAATCAGGTGATTGTTGTTGGTACCCGGTGCGAATTTGGACTGCTTTAACACTACAGACTCCAAAATTGGGTGTAGTCTTGTACCTCTTGCAGTTTGAAACATTGGACCACTAGATATGTTTAGGGACTCAAGCCACAGGCAGTGATAGTAGTGAAGAGATTGGTCAATCACTTCACTGTTGCGGCTGGGATTGAGTTCATGTTGAGTTGACCAGAAATGCTTTGCGATTGCAGTGTCACCTAAGAGGATGGATCCATCTTCTGCGAGGCGGTCCTGGAGACATCTGGAGCTCTCCCCCACATAGCAGCTGCCACAACTGTGGCATGTAATCCAGTATACAATACCGCTGCTTAAAAAAGAGGCGATGGGTGTTTTTGTCATAGAGACCAGAGATTGCAACCTCAACCAGGAAGTTGCAAGCAGTTTACGTGGTACTCGCGCAAGATCCTAGAAATGTGGTCTGAGGTGTGTAGGTATTATGGGATATAAGCAGTAGATACTGTTTTGCTGTCATGAGCGGGCGAGCTGCAAGTTCTTGCGCTTGTAGTGTGCACTTGTCCAAGACATGGGCAAGAGAGCCACAGATGGTGAGGTTGCAGTTGATAGCCAATTAAAAGGATTTTAAATTAAAAATATTGCAAAAATTTTATTAATTAAAGGTAACATCATTAGAGATATATATAAAAAAAAAGCATTGTTTATTTAGGTATTTCAGTAAAGTCCAGTGAAGTCGTCTCTTCTTTTTCTCGGCATAGAAGTCTTTGTATCATCAAAACCCATCTTGTAAAATTTGCCGTATCTTGATATATCGTAAATTTATTTGCGTTATTCGTGTGTTCTGGTTAATTTTTCTGTTGTCAAAAATATAACGGGATTCAACATCCCAATCTCCATTCATAATCGCCTTGCAGGCCATGCAACCCCCCCTCCCAATAAAAACTTTCTCCAATTCATAGGTTGAAAATTCTTTTGGTGCCACTACAGTGTTATCCACTTCAGAATTGTTTTCCTCTTTTTCATATGCAGTTTGCTCGTCAATTTCAAGGAGAGTTGCATTATCTAAGTCATTTGCATGTGATCACGTATATTGTCAGTGTCAAAGTTTCAAATTCGAAGTCTTTTCTGATCTGCACAATGTCTTTGGCAATTTTCTGAATTCGTGATTCAAAACCAGTGAAATAATTTGCCAAATGGGGCAAAACATGCTGCCAAACAGAACACGTGTTGTTGGCAGTGATTGCTAGCCACGATGCAAATATACTTTTTGATCATATCTAAAGGGGTAAAACATAAATTGTGAAATGAAAAGCTATCATTTTGTCTTGTCAGGTGGAATTACAAATATTGAGCACAGTTGCACGTTGCCAGTGACAGCCTGAAGGGAGCTATTGGCATATAATTAACCCCAGGGGGCTCACATCTGGTGAATATGGGCTTGGCACACCCAGGGTCCTGAGCTGGATATCATCATTTTTCTCTTTCTTGGTGATTCCCTTCTACTTTTCTCCCTCTCTGTGTCTTAGGGTAACTCGGGGCATTTTTTTTTTTTTTTTTGGCTGGTGCATCATAAGCCTCGGGCTTCCTTGCACCATACAGCTAATAATAATAATAATAATAATGTGCATGTGAGACAATAGAGTTGGCATTGCAGCATATATGTAGAGTAAGTGTCTAGGCTATTGAATGAGTTTTAATATGTACAGTAAATTTTCGACTTAAACTTAATTGAAAACCTTGTTATAGTGAAACCCATGCTGTGTGAAGCTATGTTAAGCAAGGTATTGCTATATTTATAAAGATATTAAGGATAAGTACGGTGAACCCCAACCCAAGTCGTGGCAAACAATGGGCGATTTAATAGGTTCAAGCATTGCGCTGGTTTCTAAAACATTAAAAAGTATGCGGTGAAGTCGCCAATGCCGGTTCTGCAGCTGCAGAGAAATTTTGTGATGTGTTGGAAAAAATTATTGATGAAGGTGGCTATTCAACGCAGCAAATTTTTAACGTTGACAAGACTGCTCTGTATTGGAAAAAAATGCAGAAGCAAACATGCGTTGCCAAAGAGGAAAATACAATGCCAGGTTTCACGGCGTCAAAAGATAGGGCCACACTTTTGCTTGGGACTAATGCAGCGGGAGATTACAAATTAAAACCACTGCTTGTGTACCATTCTGGAAATCCTTGTGCATTTAAGGGCTTCAATAAAGCCACCTTACCCGTGCATTTCTGATCGAACCAGAGAGCATGGATAACAATATCTCTTTGAGGATTGGTTTAAATGCTGCTTCATTCCCGAGGTTGAAAAATATTGTTAAGACAAAGACATTCCTTTCAAGATTTTGCTTCTATTAGATAATGCTCCTGGACATCCTATGCATCTAGATCGAGGGTGGCCAACAAATCGATCCCGATCTACCAGTCGATTGCGGCTTTAATTTCGGTCGATCACGACGAATTTTAAATATATATAAAAATAGATTATTCAAAATCTAAATATTGTTATTATGCGCCCCACTATATACGCTTATTACAAATCCGACGAACCCCATGACTACTCTTGTTGCTGCACAGCCCTAGGCTTGTCTAGTGAAAATGCACGCAGTTATGTTGTGGAGAGCATATTGTTTGCATTGAATTGTTATTTAGATTACTTAATGGCAGTACTTATACATTAATTTAATAACCTTTGATTTAAAATGAATATTACGAAAAAGAGCAAAACGTGTCATTTTCATCAAGAATGGGAACTAGAATACTCTTTTGTAATGATAAAAAACGTTTGATTTGCAATGCGTCCGTGGCTATACTCAAAAAAGGAAATTTAGAAAGGCACTTCAACACACTGATTAGTAGTATTTCTGCATATAAATATCAATTGTTGGCAATGTCTAAGGATCTGAAAGAAAAAAAAAAATTCCGATCATTTTGCAAAAATATCCCGTTTTTGAATTTTATAGTGAGAAATATGTTTCTGAAATTGAGAAAGTTATGGATGATTTTGAAACCAGATTCAGTGATTTTAAAGCAATTGAAGACATTGTTCAATATATTTCTTATCCATTTAATGTCGACTTAGATACAAAATAAATTGTAGAAAAGATCGCTGAGATTTTTCAAACCGTGAAAATATTACTTGAAAATGAAATTATTACATTACGAAATGATATCTTCCTAAAAGCCAGATCATCAGAAAAAGACTTTTGGAAATATGTTTGCCGAGAGAAGTACCGAAATGTAAAAAAATGCAGTGAACTTTTAAATTCTTGTTTTGGTTCCACATGTCTATGTGAATTGGCCTTTTTGTATTTGAAACAAACAAAGACAAAGAAGCGCTCTACTCTTACGGACTTGCTTACAGAAGATTCTTTACGATTGGCCTTATCACATCCCCGTATATCTGCGATTTTGAAAGCTTGGCAGATGACACGAAGACACAAACTTCGCATAAATTAAAATTTTAAGTACGTATGAATTTAAAATAAGAATTCTGAATTGTATTGAATTTTAAAATTTATAAACATTTTTCAATATGTGTTGATTAACTTTTTCACCCATGTGCAATGAAATTCTTGAGATGGTAGATCGCGGCACATTTTGAAGTAAAAAAGTAGATCACATCACAAATTAAGTTGGCCGCCCCTGATCTAGATGATTTCAATTCGAACGTGAAAGTCATGTTTCTACTGCCAAACACAACTTCACTCATCCAACCTATGGATCTGGGTGTTATTTCAAATTTAAAAGCATACTATTTAAGCACATTTGCTCAGGCATTGTCCCTAGTAGACGATGAGAAAAATTTTATATTACATTAAGAGACTTCTAGAAATCTTACAGTATTTACCATGCCATCTTAAACATTAAGGCCTGGGTGGAAATTACTAAAAGTTGTTTAAATGGCTGGCGCATGGAAGAAAATATGCCCACGGCACGTGAAAGCCTTCGAAGGATTTGAAAAAGATGAATCATACGATGAGGTTACAGATAAGATGTAAAGGTTGCAGAGCTGCTTCAGTTGGAGGTTGATGCCAAAGACGTGGAGGAGTTAAGAGGAAGAAGAGAAGGCATTATCTAACGAATAACTTATTGACTTGCAGGCAGCGATAGTGAAAGAAGAAAATGCTGACGAAGCTCAAGATGAACCAGATGAGGAACCGAGGCACTTCATCACCAGAGAGATGGCAATGCATTTCGTGAAATTGCATCGACAATGGCGAGGTTTGAGAAGATGGATCCTGACAGCGAATGATTCTTAAAAGTTAAGAGGGGTGAATGATATGCTTGCTAGAAAGGAATCTACGATGAAAAGAAAAAAGCCACCATTCAGTCATCCATTAATATGTTGTTTCGTAAGGTTGGGGGTACCTCCGTAGCCAGGTGGGAAGGAGCAGCAGTGCATAGCACACGCTTCTTGATTAGACCGGGGTTCGAGCCCGTGACTACCAAATACAGAGGATGCGGAAAGGTCAGGGAATGACCACCGCATATTCCTGGAGCAATATGGCCTTAGTTGCTAATGCTCCTAAAAACCAAATAACAAACAATCGTAAGGTTGAGTGGCCGACCCCTTCTAAATCTCCACAGCCCTTAACCTCCGTAGCAGTGTACTTATCAGCTGAAGACATCGATTCTGGCAATGATGCGTGAGGTAAAACTTACTAACGTTATGCCTGATTCCTCTCTTTTTTTGTAATTTTATAATTTTTAAGCTGACCAGGCTAGCCGGGTGGGTAAAGTGCCTGCCTGGCAACCCAAAGGTCGCGGGTTCGATTCCCGCCTCGGGCTTGGATCAAAGTACTGCAAAAACCTTGGGAGGTGCATTATGGCCACAGAAGCCTATTCGCCAATAACTACCAAAAAAAAAAAATAAAATAAAAAAAAAATAATAATTTTTAAATTTTTTTTAAATTGCATGCTTTTGTAATTTTTCCTGTGCATGAGATAAAAAAAAAAATAGAATAAATACAATAATTCTATTTACATGTTTGTTGAACTTTTCTTTTTTGATTCAATCAATTCAGAGAGCACAGTTGCTAGTGCTGCATAAGTATGGGGAAATTCTGACTTACGTTGTTCCATGGAACGCAACCCTTACGTAAGTCGGGGAGTTCCTGTATATTTATTTAGTTTCACACAAGTCGGGGACATTCATCTTCAGACATTCAGGTAAAAGCCAGAAATGAAAAGTGCATGCATGGAAAGAGATCAACATTGACAAAATGCTGCTTCACTGAAAAGGATTTCATAGAATAAAATTATTTTTATAAGAAATTAATTTCCTTCAATGGGAAGTTAAACCAGTGGTCATATTGACCATTAAAGTGCTACTCTGATTGTCATGTTAAATTTTATGACAAAATTCTTTATTCTGAAACAAATCTAATTGATACCCATTGAAAATAATCACATACCTTGAGGAAAATGAATATTATCAATTTGTCACTCTGATAGGCAATTTTTGTGGACAAAAATGTTTGCCGTGGCACACTAAAGTTGAATACACCTGTTGAACTGTTATCCATATTATATTTTATTCAAAGCTGTAAATAGTTGTTATCCATTTTTGTACGTTCATGTTAATTCTTATTTTGTGTAGTATTTCTGCATACAGTGAACTAATGGTATTGTATTGCTGTGTTTCTCAACCTGTGTGCCGCTAGTATTCTTCAAGTGTACTGCGGGAAATGCAAATTAAAAAAAAAAAATTTAATAACTCAGTTTTATGATAAAAATTAAGGTTATTCTTCAGATTATGGGTACACCTCTGGAGGAAGTTGCTCCTTTTGCTTGAATCCTGTTTAGAGTGTTTATCCTCACCTTGCTGTTTTTAAATCGGAAACTCATTTTCCAATTTTAAAACAGCGGCATGGGCATGGTCAGCCAATATTAAAATTTTGGGTTAGTCCTTACAATCTGGTACCCTTTCTGCTTGATCATTACGAGTACAAGTGATTGACATGCCTAGCCCGATATGGTTAGTCTTAGGATGTTTATCCCCACCTTGCCTCTGTTTTAAAATTGGGAAACTAGTTCTCAATTTTAAAACAGTGGCAAGGTGGGAAATAAACACCCTAACTAAGATTCAGGCAAAAGAAGCTACTTCCTCTGGAGGGTACCCATAATCTGGAATATAACCAAAATGAATTCAAACAAAAAAAAAAATTCGTTTATATATGCTTCACCTTCCGGCAATCAATATGACATCACGTTTTGTTTCCTAGTACTAGATATTCACCTATACTATACAAATAATATGTGTATTATTAAATATACCCAACAAAAATAGCTTCCCATTTCTGAATATATGAATATAGTAGTGATTGTAACGTGCCGCAAAATTTTAGCGTCTTTAAAGTGTGCCGTTTAAAAGTGTCACAGCAACAAAAAGGTTGAGAAACACTGCTGTAATGTATGTATTATTATAAATAACTCAAATGAATAATTAAAAGTGGGCACACACAACAACATATTGCCATTATTTTTGTATTTTAGTACAAAAATAATGGTAGTGAATGCCTCAATCTTGAAAGTGGAAGATGATGTATAACATCATTTACTATTTTATATTTATTAGATATACAGAAAGAATTAATAGCAATTTATTGTTACTTGTTTTTTCCAATTCAAATACATTAATTTTAAGGTATCTTTCATAAATATTTGCTATATAATATCGGTGTAGATACACCGTAGATAACTCTTAAGAAACTACCATGGTAGTGTGGGAGGCATCGTTTGCTCTGTATCTCATATTGTGCTCTTCCTTCATGAGTTGCCATGGTATTGCACTACCTCGAATAAGTAACGCTTCACTAATAGAGAAGACTATTGTTACTTATTCTCATTGAGTACCACCACCCAGATGGCACTGTTTCAAAGCTATTGGCCTATCATCGGCGGCTGGGTAGGTACCCTGGTATTGCAGACATGACAACCCAGTTGTGAAGATGATCACACAATAGTCTTCTCTATTAGTGAAGCATTACTTATTCGAGGTAGTGCAATACCATGGCAACTCGTTGTGAAGGAAGAGCACAGTATGAGATACAGAGCAAATGATTAGTTTCTTAATATGCTATGGTGTATCTACACCAATATTATATAGATATTGAACTCTGACTCTTAACGTATTATGCCTTGTGCATTTATTTTTTTATAAATATTTGCTTAATTTGTTGTGTTGGAGTACAAACTCCAACTGAAATTTGGTGGAGATTGTTTCAAATTTCTATTTTATGTTACGAGCATTTTTGAAATTAACTTTTTCATTATATCTAATGAGCATTTCTAGGACCAAAAATGCATATTTTCAATTATTATTATTATTATTATTATTAAAGAAGAAAAAAAAAAAAAAAGAAAGAAAATTAGATAAGCATTGTAGTTCACTGGTAAAAGGTCAGACATTGGGTTATGTGGTACCACTATGGAATATTACTACTGCTGGGTTAATTAGTTGTACAGTCCGCTGGTATAAGGGCAAAATCTGTGGACCGAAAGCTTATTAAAGGCACTTTTTTTTTTTTTTTTTTTTTTAATTCCAAAATTTTGATGTTTATCTGCCACTAAAATCAACCATTTTTCTAACAAAAGTAAAATGTTATTTCTGCCTGTACAGCATTAGAAATATATGAGCATAAAACTATTGTTTATTTATAACCAGGTTTATTAAGGCATTTGCATGAATAGCAGGATGACTTAGGCATAAAAATATGGTAGTATTGTATTTATAATAAAACTGTTTTATAATGCTTTGTGTTGTGTTATCTCATTGTGATGCATGCTAGATGCAAAATTAATTGTTAAGTTATACAATGGCCTGGTTATAATTTATGCTGTCTAAAAAAAATAACAATATGCTTAAAATTAGTGGCTAATAATAATCTCTGTATTTTGCAAATGGAATTGTTAATAGTTACGTTTTGCTCACTGATACTTTATTTACTTCTAGTGAATGAAGTTACCATGCCTGCTAATAATAGACCAATACCTATAAAAGAGAAGAGGAGACTTCCAAAGGTAAGGAGTAGTCATTTTGTATTTTTTATGAAAATCAGATTTTATATTTAAATATTTTCAGTTAAGAGTAGTTTTAGAGACAGATTCTCTGGGTGACTACTTGTATTTGTATTTCCATTGCAGTGGGCCATCTTGAATTTAGGTATATACATCCAATTATATTTTGGAATTATTTGTAAAAGAATAAGAGAAGTTTACCTCAGTATGATACATAGAACACTTTTTTGTATGATAATCTCCAGAAATTAAAACGAAAACAATTAAAAAATCAAAAACTTACATTACAGTAAGAAATAATTAAAAATCAAATAAACACAATTAAAAATCAATTTAACGCAAGTAAAAAATTAATTCAACGGAAAAAAAAAAAAAATTGCAAAACTATTTTTCCCCCTGAAGCTGACAATGCTTTTCAACCGTATGTCGTGATCACAGGAATGAAAATTACCGAATAGGGGTGAGCATGGAATTTAAATAGGGATTATTTGTCTTTGTGCATGTACGTAAAGGACCACGAGTCAGAGATTAGGTATGGCCGGCGAATATTAACAGAATTCTCATGTAATTTAATTTCGATGGTTTCTGCAATTGATAGTCTCGTACAATTACGTTGGACAGTAAGTATTTTGGCCTCGTTAAATAAAAAAGTATGGTTTTCATTACCGGCACGAAAGGCTAATTCTGACGCTGCTGAATGAGAAGCATGAACTGAGGCCACGTGTTGATTAATACGAAAATTCAGAGGAAACTGTGTAGAACCCTGATAAGACGAGTTGCAATCACCGCAAGAAATGTTGTATACTAGGTCATTTATTTGTGTTGCGAACGAGGAAAGGACTGAGGGATTGTTCAGTATAGTGGGTAATTTCCGTACTGGCCTGGCTACAATTTTAAATTCAGTATCTTTAAAGAATCTGTTAAGTTGTTTTTGCCACTGTTCAATGTATGGGACAGAAATAAAGTATTTTTTGATATTACTATTATTGATTGGTGTATTTTATTGAATTCTATCCTTAACTTGTACCCTAATTTTGTCTATTGTAGCAAGTGGGCAATCCCTGTTTAAGAATCTTCTGCTTAATATTTGTATTTCTGAGCCCAAAGCAGATTCCGTTGTTGAATATTTATAAGCATTGAGAAATTGATTAAAGATAATTGAACTTTTGTAGGTTAACGGGTGATAGCTGTTATAATGCAGAAGCATACCGATGCTTGTAGGTTTACAATAGATATTAAGTTAGATTTTATTTGCGTCCCGAGTAAGCGTGAAATTTAGAAAATTTAATGACTTAGTATCCGTATTCTCCCTCTCCAGTGTAAATTTGTGTCTAGAATGAATATTATTAAACAAATGTAAAATGTCTTGGATAGTGCTGCTATCAGTAATGACTAGTACATAGTCTAAATACCTCCCATATATGTGATACGGGGTAGAAAAGGCGTCAATTGTTGAGAGACAGATCTCCGATATTAGGCCACTCAGGTTTAATCTCATTGGCAAACCGAAAATTTGTTTTGTATACTTTGTCTCGAAAGGTGATATAGTTGGCTTCAACTAAGAGTTTAAGTGAAAAATTTCCTTAGTAGGAAGTTTCGTATGATTAATTGGTATTGAGTTATTATTTAATGTACCCCAAAGAATATCTAATGTGTATTCAATGTTTATTAAAAAGTAAGAGATTATTGAGCCCTGTAGCGCTGAATTTTTACTAATTCAACGTTTATATACATATATAACGAGGTAACATCTAGTGAGAATAAATTATCATTACTGCCAAGTCTACAGTCCTTAAGGTTATTAAATAGTATATCGTAGTTCTTAATCCCAAATTGTATCGCCTGTCTAAAGGGCTTTATAATGCTATATTTACATGTGTGGCCAAGGATGCAAATGCAGAGTTTCTGTAGGAAACAATAGGTTGAATAGGAAATCCGGTCTTATGTAATTTTACTTGACTGAAAAGTGCAGGAATATTGTATGTTCTGGCCTTCAATTCCTTTAACTGAGCTATAGTAATGTAGTCGTTTTTTCGATACGTGGTTTTATCGTTTTTTCGATACGATAAAATTTAACATTTTATTGTATTGATTGACCAAATTGGTAAATAGTGCCGGGTCTACTTCAAGATAAGAGAGGTATCTGATACAACTGACTCTAACATATTAATATAATCAGGTTTATTGAGTATTACCACTGTATCCCCTTTATCAGCTCTCTGAATAATAATGTCTTTATTTTTCCGAAGTTCACATAAAGCTGAACTGTCATGTGTATTCAATTTAGGAAGTCGCGTTTCTTTTATGTTATTCACCACCCGGTTAACTTGTTGAATAAATAAATCTTTTTGTGGAACATTACGGAGTCCAAATTCAATCTCAATTACACACTGTTTTTTAGGTAGTTTTCGAGGTGGTAAACTGTAATTTAATCCTTTGAATAAAGGTTAAATCTGGTCCTGCGATAGCCTATATGAGATAAAATTTGTAACCTATTGATATGTCGATTTGTTGAATGTTGGGCGAGGGGGTGCTTGCGAACTAGCTGAAGTATTCTGCAGTAGACCATTGTGCATATGTGGGGGTGGGTCGTCACACAACTCGTATGTATTTGGTTGCAAGCTCATGACAATGTGTTAGAACTCGTTTGAATGCGTCTTGACCCTCCTGATTGTTAATGTGTCTATTTGTTAATGTGTCTGTTTTTTATTTCTGAATCCTAACGATTGGTCTGTATTGAAGACCATAGATTTGTGACATTAAGCACAGGTCTCAGAAATAAAAAAAAAAAAAAAAAAAAAACCCAGACAAATTAACAAATTGAATACATTATCGGGAAGGTCAAGACACTGTGATCCTTTACGTGCATGTGCAAATACAAATAATCCCTGTTTAAGTTCCATGCTCACTGCTATTGGTAATTTTCATTCCTGTGATCACGACATACGGTCAAAAAGCATTGTCAGCTGCAGGAAGGAAAATTGTTTTGCAATTTTTTTCGTTGAATTAATTCACTTAGTTTTTAATTGTGTTCATTTGATTTTTAATTATTAATTTTTTCTTACTGTAATGTAAGATTTTTTGTTTTTAATTGTTTTCATTTTAATTTCTGAAGAGTATCATACAGAAGTGTTCTACGTATCATATTGAGATAAACTTCTCTTATTCTTTTACAAATATTGATATCAATGTAGAACATATTTGAGCATTATAGCTCTGGTTAATACTATCAAATTTTAGAATTATGTATCTTTGTTAATCTATGAATTGGCTTTTTAATAAATTGTTAAATTAAGAATCCCTCTTATTTACCAAGGGGTATCATGTTCTATTTTTATATATATATATTATTACTTTTTTGTATTATAGTTAAAAGTCATTGTCTGGCTATTTAGCTAATGGCAGGTGAAGTTAGGAAGGTAATTAGAATAGCAAGAGACTCCCCTGCTCTCTTATTACACTAATAGCTCAGAGTGCGGAAGAATTTTAGTTGTAGGAAAGTAAAAAGTATATGATTGAAGAATATAAAGCTGGTACTGAGGTTATTCCGGAGTGCAATTTCTCGTCTGTATTAGTAACGGTCCTGGACATGGTAGGTTTCTGCTTTTGGAAATGGTATGTCTGTATACCTGCATGTACACCAATACTAGAAGTATAGTAAATAAATTTGATGAATTTGAAGTGCTGGTCAAGACATCAAAGGTAGATATTGTTGAGTTATCAGAGACATAGTATTAAACAGATATAAGCAGTGCAGAATTGGAATTTGGAGAGTACAATGTGTACAGGAAGGATAGAGAGGATAGGAAGGGAGGAGGAGCTATACTGTTAATTAAGAAACACAAAATCTAAGGAAGTGCATTCAGTTGACATAGATGGACAGTGCAATGTTGAGTCAGTTTGGTGTGACATAATCACTGGGAAAGCAAAAATGAGAGTAGGAGTGTGTTATAGGCATAATGACTAATGAGTACAACAAACAAACAGTTGTACAGAGAAATAGAATGGGCCAGTAAATCATATTGTGTTATAATGGGGGATTTTAACTTCCCAGATATTGACTGGAACTTGTGGGTTGGTTATTTGCACACTAGCATGACTTTTGTGGATTTATTGGATGATTGTTTTCTGCAGTAGCATGTTCGAGAGGCAACCAGAGAGGGTAATACTCTTGATCTGGTTATCAGCAGTGATCACAGTGTACTGATGTAGAATTTACTTAGGCGCCTCCGTAGCCAGGTGGGAAGGAGCAGCAGTGCGCAGCGCACACTTTTTGATTAGACTGGGATTCGAGCCTGTCACCACCAAATACGGAGGATGCGGAAAGGTCAGGGAATGACCACCACATATCCCGGAGCAATATGGCCTTAGTTGCTAATGTTTCTAAAAACCAAATAACTAACTAACTAGAATTTACTTAAAGATATAATTACCGTCGGGGGTAAAGGGAAGGGTTTTTGTTTCTGTAAAGGTGACTACAGTGGTCTGAGACAGTTTTTAAATTCTATGTGGAGGGACAAACTAATGATGTTACCAACAGCAAATTTTAAGTGGGAAGTATTCAAGAAACTAATCATGGAAGCTACTAGGCTTTTCATACTGATTAAGAAATATTGCTAAAAGTTTAGGTTTAAATGGATGAACTAATGAGAACTTGTGGCAGAGAAGAAAAAAATATAAATTATCAAGTAACACAGAAGCCTATGGCAGATATAAGCTAGTCTGTAATCAAGTCGGAAAGGAGGTTAGGCAATTGAAAGTAGATTATGAGAAACCTTTGGCAAATGATGCTGACAAAAACAGCAAGGATTTCTTTACTTATATAAACTCTACAAGGAAGGGGTTGAATCAGATTGGTCCACTTGATATTGATGGTTCGACCGTTGATTATCCTGCTCAGATAGCTGATACTATAATAATTAATCATAAATACCAGCCAAGAAAAAAAATTAAAAAAAAATAGCTTGGTGAGCAGAGATGGATCTAGATTAAAAACAACGATCTATAGAAAGCCTATGTGCCGTGACCAATTTGTTCATTATACCTTGCACAGGCTTGTCATCATAAGAACAGTGTAGCCAGGGCATTGTTGAATAGGGTGGGGACCCATTGTAGTACTCCTGAAGAAAAGGAAATAGAAATTTGCAAAGTCACGGCAGACCTCAGGAAATGTGGATACCCCCAGAGGGTCTTGGACAAATATATTCATAGGGTTAGTCCAATCGTAGGGAGTGGCCTGCCCCTGTGGCTACTGCATACATTCCTTACTATCCGTGGCTTTTCAGAACGTATTGTACGGGCATTGCGGGAGTGCCAGACTCGCTGTGTGCAGCTTCCGGGTCGGAGGTTGCACACAGTGATATCCCAAGTTAAAGATCCCGTAGCCCAGGACCATACTAGCAATGTGGTCTACGAGATTAAGTGCCCGGATTGTGAGGAGCGTTATGTGGGGGAAATGGGGCGACGTTTAAAGGACCGTCTGGGGGAACACACGACCGCTATCAAGACTGCTAACTATGCGAGGTCTGCTGTGCCAGAGCATTTCTGGGAAAAGCAGCATCGGATCTCCCCTGAAGACGCGGTCATTACTGACCGCGCCCATGGATTTTGGGAAAGCAAGTGGCTCGAGAGCTTGCAAATCGGTTCATCCAGTCACAATACTATTAATAGGGACAGGGGGATCTGTTTACACCCCCTGTTTGAGGCAGTTGTCCTCAGAAGGGATGACCGTTTCTGTTTGACACGCTCCCGAGCCACTTCCATTTCCGATACGCGCATGGAGAATGTAGATCATGTGTCTGATGATCACGTGCATGAGTGCCATGGACCGGCTACTTAAGGATGTGTCTTAGCACTAGTAGTATGCTGTTGAAGAAGGAGACGGCAGTGCTCCGAAAGCTCCAGGTTTCATTGTTTTATCACTTTTAACCTAGTTTATTTTAATTAATTTTATTGTTTTTAACTATATTTTAAATTATATTGTAACTATAATTTAATCAGTGTTTTTATTTTTATTTGCATCACATTTCATTGTATATTATTTCATTGTATAGTAAATTTTTAGTTTAATTTCTTGGCTGGTGTTTATCATTAATTATTATAGTATGGAAATTCCCAGCCCCATAGGCCTGTTTGAAGATACAGATAGCTGATAATCTGAATGAGTATTTTTGCATCTACATTCACATATGAGGAGTTATTAATGGAGGAAAATGCCAGAAGTTTATCAAACTGTAACAGGGTGCTTAATGATTTTGTAATAACTGAGAGCAAAGTGGAGGAGAAATTATTGAAGTTAAACATAAGAAAGGCACCTGGGGCAGATGGTATCTATCCAATTGTATTAAAGGAGGCAGCAAAGGATGTAAGCAAACCTTTAGCCATAATTATGAGAGCATCCTTGACTCAGGGGAAGTCCCCATGGACTGGAGTGCAAATATATCCCCAATTCACAACGAGGGTTCAAAGGGTGACACAAGTAATTACAAACCAGTTAGTTTAATTTCTTTTCTGGGGAAAATAATGGAGTCACTAGTTAAAGATGCATTACAGGATTCTGTACAAGACTGCAGTAATAATTCAGACACAGCATTGGTTTGTTAAGGGAAAGTCTTGTCTGCAAATTTTATTGGCTACTGTGATGTGGTTACAAAGGAACTGGATGCAAAAAATCATTTTGATATCATATGCTTGGATTTCAGAAAGCTTTTGACACTGTTGTGCAGGAAGACTACTGTACAAATTGGAGCAATATGGTATTAAGGGTAAGTTGCTCAGCTCAATTGATAAAAGGATGGTTGAGTGGGAGAAGACAGAGAGTGGTAATCAATGAATGCTGCTCTTTGTGGATTTATGATATTAGTGGAGTCTTCCAGGGTTCAGTGTTGGGCCCATTGTTGTTTAGTATATTTATCAATGATATTGATGAAGGTATATCAGGCTTAATGTCAAAGTTTGCAGATGATACAAAGATTGGCAGGGTTGTTAATGACACTAATGACAGTATGCTACTGCAACAGGATCTAGAAAAGTTGAGCAGATGGGCTGAGAGGTGGCAACTGAAGTTTAACATTGACAAATGTAAATTACTGCATATGGGAAGCAGTAACCCCAGATTAACGTATCAACTGTGTGGTACTACACTGACGGTAGTAGAGAACGAAAAGGACCTGGAGGTAATTGTGCAGTCAGATATGAAGTTTTCTGAGATGCAGACAAATTGCGAGGGCAGGCAAAGGGGCATTGTCAATGATATACAGGAATTTTGCTAGTAGGGAAAAGGAGGTGATTATCCCTTTGTATAAGACTATGGTCAGGCTGCAATTTGAGAACTGCGTACAGGTCTGGAGGCCTCATTTTAGGAAGGGTGTTGAGTTGCTTGATCGTGTACAGAGAAGGGCAACAGATTGGTGAGGGGAACGAAGGGGTCCTTTTACCAAGAAAGGCTTAAGTTCTGCAAATTGCAGCAACTGGAGACTAAGCACCTGCGAGTTGATCTGATTGAGGTGTATAAGGCTTGAACACTGAAGTGTTAAAATATATCAAAGACCATCCTAATATTGCCAAAATAGAAACACATGACTTTGCCAACCTATTTACTACCATCCCGTTAGATAAGCTCCAAATAGTATTGGTTACATACTTTGAAGATTTATGAAGAAAAATTAAAAATAAATGAAAGGCAGTGGTCAGTATATACAGAGTTCTGTCTATTCACAGCTACATATACGAAGGCGGATATATATAAAAACAGGTCAGAGGGGGTCACTATGGGATCCAAATTTTCAGTACTGGCAGCAAACCTTCCTTTTCCTACATAACTACGAAAAGAACAGCAACCAAATAAAAACATACAGATACATAGACGACATAATTTCTTTTGACAGCAACCTAGAAGGGATCAAAAAGGATATCTATCCCAATGATCTGACCTTATCAAAAACGAATGTAGACAACACAAAAGTAATGTTTTTAGACCTTAAAATAAATATTAAGGAGAATAACCAAGTAGAAATAGGATTATACAATAAGAGAGAAGATTAGAAAGTAATACCAATAAATACAGAGAAAGTAATACAGAGTAATATAATTACTTCACAAGAAATAAGAATATGCAACGATAGTAAAAACAGATCTGAAGCACTTGAGACAATAAAAGACAAGCTCTCTAAGAACAGAATTCCGGACAGATTTATCAAAAAGTTCTTAAATAACGTAATACTTAATGAAACAACAAAAGAATGATAACAAAACCTGCAAACATCGACAGGACCATAATGTATAATTTTGTAAAGATATTATTTCGGCCTTCATGGGCTAGTCTAAAGTAGCATGTAAATAGAACACCCTCTGGGGAGGGCAGCTTTATGTTAGGCTAATATTAGTGTTATTATAGTTGTATTAGTATACGTGTATATATATATACTCATTTATTCATTTTTTTCCCTTTCTTGCATTTATTTATTTATTATTATTATTTTTTTTCAATTATTATTATTTTTGCATGCATTACTGTAGATTTCCTGGATTACATAAGGTTAATCCTGATCCGTAACAGGTTGCCACCTAAGCCCATGACAAGGGCGGCAATCTCAATATTTAATGCAGCAAACTCATTCACTTTTTGGTTCCGTCTTTTTTTTTTTTTTTTTTCCTACATACTCTTAAATAAGTAAATTTTCATTAAAAACCGTTGCTATTTTTAAACATGCTTAATAACCGATAATTAATTTTCATTATAACTATTAATTTTAAATTACCTGCATTTTGATTTTTATTATTAACATTTTTAAAGTAACGATAACATAATGTGGATGCCACAGTTACTGGTATGTCTTTAAACAAATTCATTTTGTTTTATAAATTTTTTGGCCACAACCATATATGTACAGGAAATTATTGAAATGTTAAATGCTGTATATATGGACTATTTCAGCATAATTTGCTGAAATAGTGAAACAGTGTGGCATCCTGAAGAGATACTGTTTCACATATATCAGCCAGTTACGCACTAATTTAAGTTTAAAACATTAGTTTAAATTATAACGACATAAATATAAATGTATACATTAATGTTAAATAGAATTTTAATTTGAAGTATAATTATAAGTATAAGATTTCAGTAGACAACCATTTCCGAAAGCAGAAACCTACCATGTCCAGGGCCGTTACTAACACAGATGGGAAATTGTGCTTCCGGATAACCTGAGCACCAGCTTTATATTCTTCAGTCATATACTTTTTACTTTCCTACAACTAAAATTCTTCCACACTCTGAGCTATTAGTGTAATATGAGGGCAGGAGGGTCTATTTCTATCCTAATCACCTTCCTAACTTTGCCACCCATTAGCTAAACATCCAGACAATGACTTTTAAGAATAATACATGAAATAAATATAAATTTACCAGTCACAGGGTAGGCAAGTAATTTCTTACAAATTAAACAAATAACATACAGGGTGTCCCAAAAATACACGGCATAACTTTGGGAATGAGTTCCTCATATGTAGACAATAAAAATATTTTATATCAACATAGTTCCAGAAATGCTTGGTTCCCGAGTTATTAACCGGAATGTCTCATCTCTCTCAGGTGATTTCCTTCATCACAAGGTACTGTGTGTGTGTGTGTGTGTGTGTGTGTGTGTGTGTGTGTGTGTGTGTGTGTGTGTGTGTGTGTGTGTGTGTATACTGTGTCAGGGTGGTTCCCAGGCAAAAGCCCATCTCCACCTAAATAGTTTTACAACAGAAAATCTGTAAATTGGACCTGATAAATAAAAAGATAGCTAAGAAATAAGAAGAGTAAAACCTAATTTTGAAAAGAAAAGGGAGGGAGAAAATTACATTAAGTTCATATACTAAATCTAGTGCATAATAAATAGATTTTCGTATAGGAAAGAATGAAAGTATATATACGAGAGATATGTTTGTGAGTGTAGTATGTTGTTTATGTCAGGTCACTTTGCCATCAGAAAGCAGCTGGACTTTTCAACTACAATCTGATGCCCGTCCCTGGCACGAGGAGCCGGACCTGCTACTATATTAAAAGCTGGAGCGCCAAAGCGCAATTCAACACTCAACAGAGAAAGTGCAATACTGTTGAGTGCCAGCTGTCCAGACTTGGGCCGCCCAAACCCAAGAACTGAACAAAAAAAAAAAAAAAAAAAACAACCACTAGCGTGGTACATGCCGAGGAACCCCAGACCCGACCAAAGGCTTCCAGGTCTGAAGTTCCCAAGCCCAGATGCAATCATTGAAGATTCTGGTTGTATACGGCCAGTTCAATGTCTGAAAAGTTTCTTATTATACATCTTCTAGAAAACACAGTATTTGCGAACACCTGTAAGGCCTGAAAGTTGTCAACTCCTTGCACCAATGTATGCACATTATCTTCATCAAAATTAGATATTTGTTCTTTCAAAAGATGCCTTTCTACTTTATAGTAAGGACAAGAAAATAGTATGTGTTGCCAAGTCTCTACCGCTCCACAAGAACACCATGGATCTGGCTCCAATCCTCTAGAGTGCAATTTATCCCGGATCGAACCGTGTCCTGTCAGCAGAAAACTGGTATACATAGTGGGGCAAAACCACGACGACACTTGCTTAGAGATAGCAAAATCTGCCACTGGAATAATCTTTCTAGTTATCGCTCCCACCTCGGAAGAACTCCATCTGGCTCTCCATATTCCAACCAAACCAGTCCAAATACGAAGTTTCTCCTCCTTAACTGTAGCCGTCAGATTTAAAGACAACCCTAGATATTGGGCAGGGATACCCTTCCTCATCGCGTACATCATTCCTCAGTATACCACGTATAAATCCAGAGGTAACAAGCCAGCTATCACTTGTAGCGCAGCCGTAGACACAGTCCTTGGCGCATTCAAATAGGTCAGCATCATTGATCGCTGCAGCGACATTAACTTACGTTGAGTCCTGATCTTAAGCACAGCCTCCAGCCACACGCCAGCAGCATAGGCGATAACTGGTAGAAAGATCGTTTTGTAATACAAACTCATAGTTGTTTTGCTGAGTCCCCACTCTCGCCTAGAAATTCCTATAACTGAACATATAAACTTCTTTATTTTATCGTTAAGATGTGAAACGTGCAGGTGAAAACCCATCCTGTCGTCCATAATAACTCTAAATACTTGATATTAGACACAAAGGGAATTTTTTTCCCATCCAACACAACTCTGGGTGGGCGGTGATAATCAAAATGGTTTTTGAACGCCATGAATTTGGTTTTAGTAGATGAAATTTTCAATCTGTTCAATGTAGCCCAATTAGAGAGATCCTCCAGGACTTCCTGTATTCTGTGCTCCAGCACGGTTCTAGACCCACCTGGGACCCCCACAATCAAATCGTCAGCATATGCCACTTGTATGCAATTTATAGCTTGAGACTTATTTAACCACTGGTCCAGAACGGCATTCCAAAATATTGGACCCAAAACGGATCCCTGTGGTCATCCACGACCTACATATTTACTGAACATCAAGTGCCCTGCACATACTTTCACCAGTCTGTCACTAAAGTATGAACGTATAACTCCATATAGGTTACTATCACAATCAGACCTTCTCAAAACATTCAAAACGCTCTCCCACCACACAGTGTCAAAATACACCCTCAAAATCTACAAAGACTACCAAAACACTTCTCAGGAGAAGACTTCACATAATTAATCAATTTCTGTATCGCCTCCTCGGTTGAATGACCCTTCTTAAAGCCAAACTGAAAATCCGACATAGCATGACCGGCAGTCAAAACCTCAATTATTCTAGGAAGCAATAACCTTTCAAACAGCTTACCCAAGTTAGACAGAAGCGAAATCGGTCTGTAAGCTCGAGGACTCCCACGAGACTTACCCGGCTTATGTAAAATCTTGAGAAGAGCCACCTTCCACGATCTAGGGAATACTCTCTCCAGCAAACATTTATTAAACATATTTAACAAAACATCTGGACAAATCTCAAAAAACTTCAATAGTATTTTGTTTTCAATCAAATCCAATCCTGGACATTTTTTAGTGTTCAACCTCTCAATAGCTATACCAAGCTTCAACCTCGAAAACAAACCTATCTCCGACGAGCCATCATCACAAGGTACTCAAAGTCAAAGTATTTTTTTGTAGTTTACTGGCGGTTTCCAGGGTGTCCCCTATGTCCGCCGTTCGTTAAGCTTAATTGTGTGCCAGCAGAATCGTTTTTTTAGTTCATCTAATTAAAATTTAAGTTTAAAGTTGAAGTTTAGATCAAATCGTTTGAATGTGTTTTAGTTAATTTAAGTTAATGTTTAGTGTTTAGTTTTAGGTTAGGGTTAAGTTAAGTTTGAGTAAAGTTTAAGTTCTGTTGTGTGTTTAAGTTGAGTGTTAGTTAATTTAGTGGGCAAGTTTGGGTTTGAGTTAAGTAATTATGAAGCTGGTTTTGACATTAGTGTAGGTTCGGTTTAGGTTTAATTTTAAGTTATAGATGAGTTTAAGTTTAGGTTGTAGTTTAGGTTTAAGTTTAAGCTTAGATTTGAGTTACTGTTTAATTAAAGTTATAAGTTTAATTTATGGTTGATGTTTCCTAATTTAATTTAGTTTTAAGTTAAGCTGAAGTTAAGTGGGGGTGAGGTAGAGTTAGGTTTAATTTAATTTTAGTTTAAGTTTAGGTTGAATGTAAGATTTAAGATTTGAGTGTGATTTATAATTATAGTAAGTATTTAGTGAGTGATAAGTACGCGAGCCTTTACGGAATTTAAGTTATCTATCGCGGTTACTATTTATAATTGTCATTAGTGTGTGTAATGTGTTGTGTATGTTGTTTGTGGCTGGCATCTGGCATTTAGCAGCAGGGGGCCGCGGAGAACTAGTCCCGACCCCCCGCTCCCGTACCGCGCCACGAGGAGGCAGCCAGATTCTCTTTTTTTTTTTTTTTTTTTTTTTTCCTCCTTTCTCCCTTCCTTTAACATGGTTATAAGCTTAGTATTACGTGGTAAGCCATCCCACACTTGCAAGGTACTGACAGAATCTGGTGGTTTTTCATTCCGACCATGTACTCAAATCAGGAGCAAGCGGATATGCACTTTATGTACGATTTGGCTGACGGCTGTGCTCTGGAGGCTCATCGTTTGTACCACGAAAGATTCCCAGAACGAAGATGTCCAGACAGGAACACGTTTGAAGGTATCCATCGCCGCCTTTGTGAACATGGGACCTTTACACCTTGTTCTGCCGACAGAGGATGACCAAGATCTACGACTCCTGAAGTAGAGGGGTGGAGCAACTGCCTGGCCTCCACGCTCAACTGATTTAAACCCACTAGATTTCTTCTTGTGGGGCCATTTAAAGTCATTGGTGTATTCGACTCCGGTAGCTAATGTGGAAACTCTCTCCGCAATCGAATAGTGCCAGGTTTTGAGACAATACGAAACATGCCAGGAATTTGGCATTGTCTTTGCGAGTCCATGAGACGTTGATGAGAGGCCTGTATTCAGGCAGAAGGTGGACATTTTGAGCAATTACTATAAGGTGATGTGAACAGTTAAGTGTCATAGACAGACCTTCAAAACTCGAAAACCAAGCATTTCCGGAACTATGTTGATATAAAATATTTTTATTGTCTACGTATGAGGAACTCATTCCTGAAGTTGTGCTGTGTATTTTTGAGACACCCTGTGTGTGTGTGTGTGTGTGTGTGTGTGTGTGTGTGTGTGTGTGTGTGTGTGTGTGTGTGTGTGTGTGTGTGTGTGTGTGTGTGTAAAGGGTGTCTCAAAAATATTGGTACAAACGTTTAGGGGAGGTAGGAAACATCTAAAGGAATGTGAATCACATAGGAACCCATAACTGGAAACGTCACGGGAAAGTAGTAGAAATGCGCATAACAGAAATTAAAAAAAAAAACCGCTTTAAACTTGGATTACTGGGATGGTTTGTCCATAATTTGTTTTAAAGTTACTTCATGAAAACAAGAAGTGCCCCCCCAAAAAACCAAGTGTTCCCTCGGTGGGCGCTCGCCCTAACTTTGGGAACCTTCTGAGGTAGAAGCAGAAACGACACAAGACAGTAATTAGTGGGAAATATTTATTTGACATAATATTAACAATGGAGTAAGAGATGGATGCATTTCATGATGTTACAACAGATGCTCGAAGGTTCCACCATGTGACGCAATGCATGCGTGACACTGACGCAGCATGGATTGGCGGACATGGTCGACCACACCTGGAGTTTCTTTGACAGTAGCAGCAGCGCAGACGAGTCTTGCCATGAGATCCATTTCCGTCTCCACAGGCGATTCATACACGATATATTTGAGGCCCCAACCCCCCCTCCGGAAAGAAATCAAAGCTCGATAAATCAGGTGAGCGTGGGGGGCCAGGCAACGGGTTCACCCCGGCCAATCCATCGACGCCCAAAATGCCTGTTCAAATGGTCACAAACACACCTTCCATAATGGGCAGGTGCCCCGTCATGTTGAAACCAAATGTTGCTGGAACATCGTCAGGTAACCCTGGTAGAACTCGTTCAAGAAAGATCCAATATTTAGTGGAGTTCATGCGGGATGGTAACAGGTATGGGCCGACTAAGCAGTCACCGATCATACCTGCCCACACATTTATTGCAAAGCGATGTTGTGCTGCATGGGGGCACACACCGTGTGGGTTGTCGTGAGCCCACACATGAGCATTGTGCTGATTGAATAAGTCTTCCCGAGTGAAATAAGCCTCATCCATGAACAAAACATAGGCTGGAAAATTCAAGTCTTGAACACTTTCTTGGAGAAACCACTGTGCAGAAGCCACACGTGCAGGATGATCTTGTGGGAGCAGTAACTGAACCCTTTGGAGATGAAAGGGGGGTAAGGAATTGTTGGCCAGACACGCTTTACACTGCAACGAGACACTCCTAAGGCAGAGGCAACGGCACGTGTGCTGGTAGTAGGATTATTCTGGACGGCATTCAGCACTCTCCTTCCATGGCGGGAGTTCGCGTCGGACGTGGTCTGCCTGCACTACTCCTGTTACCTCTAAATGACCCACAATTGCATAAATTTTGATGCACACATGCAAACAAACGGTGGTCTGGTACACATCTGTCTGGGAAGCGTTCTCCATAAATTCGTTGAGCAGCTCGTCCATTGCCCTCTGGAAATCCATACGCTAGGTGCATGTCTGCCAGCTCACAGTTCGTATATCAATGCATGCTCTTCGTGCTGCGACTACTGCTTGAATTAGTAAACCAGAAATTTTCCCTCTCGCGAACGGATGAACAGTGCCATCTACCGACTTATGGTGATGTTTTCCGGTTATGGGTTCCTCTGCGATTCACATTCCTTTAGATGTTACCTACCTCTCCTAAACATTTGTACCAATATTTTTGAGACACTCTATATAAATGGTGAGAACACTTGCAATAATTTATTGCACATGGAGTAAGAGAGATACCATTTACTTATTTATACCATGTGAAAGAGAAAACATGAAAGTTTCCCAATTGTAATTGCCGAGGTGTGTAGTTCATCATTCACCACCAGTTGGTGTTACCTGTCGTACCTCTACCAGACGTATAGCCTTGTTGAAAGATGGTTTCAATAAAGTTGAAAGAATGATTTCTTCTTGTAGGACTACATAAAGGAACATGTTTGTGTGCTTCCTTTGCCATGTGATGTCCAGGAACTAGCATTAGTAGAGGCATATGATGCAAGAAAACAAGCTTATGCAGCATCACAAAAAAAACACCTCCCATTTCACCCCTCCATTCGTTCCAAATGCCCATCCAGCTCAGCCTTAAATTTATTTAGGCTATTAGCTTCCACAACAAAAGATGGAAGCCTGTTCCACCAATCAACTGCCCACTGGCTAAAGGCAAATTTCCACACATCTATTCTACAAATATCTATCCTTAATTTGAAATGTGCCTGCTCAGGTTCTTAATCTGAGGAAGAATCCCATCATCATTCAGCTTGCTCAAGCCATTCAAGGCCTTATACACCTTAATCAGCTCACCTTGCAGGTGCCTACTTTCCAGGCTCTGCAATTTTCAGAACTTAAGCCTTTCTTGGTAAGACCACCCCTTTGTTCCCCTCACCAATCTTGTTGCCCTCCTTTGTACTCGTAGCAATTCTACATCCTTCCTAAAATGCGGCCTCCAGACCTGTACACAGTACCCTAGGTGTGGCCTGACCATTGCCTTGTATAACAGGACAATCACCTCCCTGTCCCTGCTAGCAAAATTCCTATATATCATTGACAAGACTCCATGACCTGCCCTGGCAGCCCGTCTGTACTGCTCAATGAACTTCATATTTAACTGCACAATTACCCCAGGTCTTTTCCACTTTCCATTTCTCTGAGTGAAGTACCACACAGTTGGTACATTTCCCTTTGGTTATTGCTACCCATATGCAGTACTTCTCATTTGTCAATGTTAAACTTCAGTTGCCACTTCTCAGCCCATTTTCCCAACTTATCTAGATCCAGTTGGAGTAGCATGCTGTCTTTACTGTCGTTAACAACCCTGCCAACCTTTGTATCATATGCAAACTTGGACATTAAACATGATATACCTTCATCAATATCATTGATAAATATACAAAACAACGAGCCTAACACCGAATCCTTGGGAACTCCATTAATAACATCTGTCCACGAAGAGCAGTGTCCATTGATTACCACTCCCTGTCGTCTCCCACTCAACCATCCCTTTATCCATTGTAGCAACTTATCCTTAATGCCATACCTCTCCAATTTGTACAGCAGTCTTCCATGTGCAACAATATCAAAAGCTTTTCTGAAATCCAAGTATATGATATTAAAAATTATTTTTGGCATTTAGTTCCTTTGTGACCACATCATAGTATCCAATCAAATTGGTCAGACAAGACCTCCCTTTAACAAACCCATGCTGTGTCTTAACTATTACTGCCGTTTTGTCTAGATGATCCTGCAATGCTTATTTAACCAGTGATTCCATTATTTTCCCCGGAACACAAGTTAAACTTACAGGTCTGTAGTTACTAAAGCAGAGAATTGAAGGAGCTACCACTACAGTCACACAGGATATGCCGGACAGGGTATGGCAAGAGTTCAGTTACCGTGTGGACATTTGCCATGTCACATGTGGTTGCCACATTGAATCGTTGTGATGCGATGTAAAAAAAACTGACCATTTCTCTCTCACAAGGTACAGTCAGTCCTCGTATAGCATGACAGTTGTGTTCCTAGAAACCCTCGTGCAATGCAAAATCGTACAATATAAACAACAGGCCCTATGGGAAAAATAGGGTTAGCTGCTGACCACCCAAGATTGAACACGCATTTGTAACCAAAACATTACCAAACACAATAAATAAGCGTAATAAAATACTGCTAATGCTTTTGCTTCTATCGTAAGGAAACTTGTTTTTTGTTTGATTTTCTATCGAAACAGATGATAGCCGTTCCATCTTTTCCAATTCTTTGTGTCTTAATCTAATGGATTTTAATTACACTTTGAGTTGTTCCTGCTATGAAAGTTGTTTTTATTTTCTCTGCATTCTCGGCGTTTC
Source organism: Mastigoproctus giganteus (assembly GCF_048544385.1). Taxonomy (NCBI): domain Eukaryota; kingdom Metazoa; phylum Arthropoda; class Arachnida; order Uropygi; family Thelyphonidae; genus Mastigoproctus; species Mastigoproctus giganteus. Next base: position 57,277,627 of record NC_143577.1, read on the forward strand.
CTCATTTAGGTCTGTAGCACATGCAATATCACTTGGTCTTTCATTTCGCTCAAAGCGTTTCACAATTTCATATTTTTTTTTCTATTGACAGAGGCGAACTGGCCATAAGCCTTACCGGGGAAACCCCGGTGGGCCAGAGGCCTGTGTGATTTTGGCCATAAACCATAGTATGAGGCCACTATAAATTTTCCTGGGTAAGAATTTTTGACCCTGTCCGCCTCTGTTCATCGATATTGCTTTTCTTTTTCTCTCTGAATCTGCAGTGTCTTCACCAGGACACTTCCTTTTCACTCCTTTTAAGTATTTTACTAATTTTTAGGGAATAAAGCACAATTACAAAACGAGGAGGCACGCTAAATACACGTAAACAAAGCTGCACGCGTGTAGCAACTGAATAAACAACACCGTAAAGGTAGAGATACACTAACACCTCACATTTTACTAAAGCACATTTCTGGGGTTACTACCATAAAACAAAAACAATTTCCAGTTGCGTTTCTGCTAGTGGAATCTGTTATAAACTGGTAGTAAAGTCGATCTAATTGCATTTGCGATTATACCGATAACTGGAATTGTGTTGGTTTTTACGTTATTATGGTGAAATGTGCTTCCCCTTCACTGATATAAAAAAACAAATACATTTTCAGAATCTTCTCTTCATTCCTATCGTGTTGCGTTCGGTTGGGGGTGATTCTGCATCCGACTGCCATTTCTTGTAAACACAAAGGCAAATCGTGCATAAGCGAATTCGGTTCGTGTTATATAAGATATTGTTCCCCTATTTATAAATTGCGTTATGATCGAATTCGTGTAGTGTAAACACGTGTTATACGAGAACTGACTGTTTGTATATGACACTGATATCTGTTCAATCTAGTCTTTGTAGTAAATTACTGAGAGTGTTCCCACCATTTATAAACACTATATATATATATATATATATATTCTTTGTTGTTTTACTTTATAAAGGTTGTGTTTATAATTTTAATTTCTTCCACTGTTGCTTCATCTCTCCCCTTCCCTTCACCCCCTCCACTTGTTGCTTCATCCCTCCCTGTGGCGCCTCCGTAGCCAGGTGGGCAGGAGCAGCAGTGCATAGCAGATGCTTCTTGATTAGACTGGGGTTCGAGCCCATGCCCACCAAATACGGAGGATGCGGAAAGGTCAGGGAATGACCACCGCATATTCCCCGGAGCAATATGGCCTTAGTTGCTAATGCTCCTAAAAACCAAATAACAAACCCTCCCTGTTTCTCTGAATTCCATCCAGAGATTTTCTTTATATGGAATTTAGTTTAGTATTAGCCATTTCGTGCAAGGAAGCCCAAGGTTTTTGCTACACCAGTAAAAATAAAATATATACTACATATTTGATTGCCTGTTCGCATAGGTACCTATACAGCTGACTTTTGAATCTTCCTGAGCTGTTAGCCTTAACCATTCATTGAAGCAACTTATCCAGTAATAAAAAACTTGCTTGCTAAAAGAAAACTTGTTATGGTCCAGTCTAAACCTTTTCCCATATAATATAAATTTATGGTCCCTATTTCTGGAATTGTAACAGTGAAAATTTTATTCTCATTCATTTTACTTTCTCCTCTTGAACCTTTAAATCCCTGAAGTATGTCTCCTTTAAGGTATGTAGTTTCTGAAGTGTCTAGCCCACATATTTGAAGTCTTACTCATATGGATGTCCTCTTGTCAGTCTCACCAGGTGAGTGCCTGTCTTTTGGGCCCTTTCAAGGGCTCAGTTTTATTAAACGTCTCCATGCTTGAACACAATTCCAGATGTGGTCTTACAATTGCGTCATATAGTAGGATTATCACAACCCTATCTCTATAAGTAAATGTTCGGTAAAACATTGAAAAGACACCATGGGCCTTCCTGTTTATGCTGCTCAGAGAACTGTGTCTGACGTTATTGCATCTTCTAAGTCCCTTTTAAGTGCAACTAATTTTACCCAAAGTAGAAGTGCAATTTTGTTGTTATTATCTCTCTCTCTCTCTCTCTCTCTCTCTCTCTCTCTCTCTCACTCACTCTCACACACACACACACACACACACACACACACACACACACACACACACACACACACACACACACACACACACACACACACACACACAGAGAGCGCGACTGACCGTAATGTACAGCACTACGTGGAAAAGTAGTAGAAATTACTTTCCTCTCTTCCAGAATATACTCTACTATATACAGTATATTCTAGAAGGGAGGAAAATAATTTTACCTCCCTGACTTACGTAAGGGTGCATTCCGCAGATCGGTACGCAAGTCAGATTTTATGTAAGTCGTAATTTCCCCCATGCTTGTGCAGCACTCGCAACTGTGCTCGCTGAATTGCTTGAATCAAAAATAAATGTTCACTGAACATGTAAATAGAACTATTTATTGTATTTATTCAATTTTTTTATCTCGTGTGCCAGAAAAATTACAAAAGCGTGCAATTTAAAAAAAATTCAAAATTAGAAAATTACAAAAAAAGAGAGGAGACAGGCATAATGTCAGTAAGTTTTACCTCTTGAGCATTGTTGCCAGAATCGACGTCTTCAGCTGATAAGTACACGGCTGCGGAGGTTCAGGGCTGTGAAGATTTAGAAGGGGTCGACCACTCAACCTTACGAAACCACATATTAATGGATGACTGGATGGTGTCTTTGTAGCAAGCAAGCATATCACTCACCCCTCTAACTTTTAAGAATTGTTCGCTGTCCGGATCCATCTTCTTGAACCTTGTCATTGCCATTGCCATCTCTCTGGTGATGAAGCACCTCGGTTCCTCATTTGGTTCATCTTGAGCTTCGTCAGCATTTTCTTCTTTCACTATCGCTGCCTGCAAGTCAATAAGTTCTTCGTTAGATAATTCTTTCTCTTTTTACCCTATTAACTCTTCCACGTCTTTGGCATCGACCACCTCCAACTGCTGTGTTTCGTCTTGGTTTGAAAAGATAGATTTTAAAATTATATTTATTTTTGACTATATAGGGGTATTTTTTGTCTCTTTTTAAATCCTTTGAAGCCTTTTATTATTAGGCATATGGTGCAGCATAAGCCTCAGGCTTATGCTGCACCAGCCAAAAAAAAATTCCCAGGTGCTCACCAGATGTTGAGCCCCTGGGGTTTTACATGCCGTGGGCATATTTTCTTCCATGTGCCATTTAAACAACTTTTAGTAATTTCTGCCCAAGGGGGGGTACATTATCGAGGCCACGTTATGTCAAGGATCTGGATTTCTTGTCATGTGTATGCCATATCCAAAAATTTCATTACTCCATACAGCATGTCCTTCCCCCTCCCAAATTTTCTTACTATTGAATACACCATGAATTGTCAAACTAATAGAGTAAGCTTATCTGCAAAAAAAATATATAAACCTCCCAAACACTTCCTATTTCATTTCACAAATATACACGGTCTCAAGTCTAATCTCAACGATGTCCATTTCCACTTACAGTCTGCCAAACCCTGTATACTTTTTCTGACAGAATATCAGTTATCGTTTGATTCAACTACTGCTCATCTCTGTGCCCAAATTATTCGCTGTATGATTCCTTTTGCCTCAAAGGTTGTACTTGTGCATATGTCTGTTCCGATATTCCCTGTCAGAGGCTTGGTAATTTGGAATCTCCTCCTTTCGATCTTCTTTGGCTTAATCTTTCTACCTAATTCTGTAAAATTCATCTGTTGTCTCTACCATTTTCCCAACTCCACTAATCACTTGGAGCTCTTTAACTTCCCCTCTTTGCAGCTTGACTTTCTTCAGTCCAACTTTCCTAACAGTGAGGTAATTTTCCTTTGTGATTTTAATGTTCACAACTCTAGCTGGCTTCCGTTTTCTAGTCACACCGACCCAACTGGTCGAGTTGCTGAGGCTTTTGCAATTACTAATGACCTTGCACAGATTGTTCATTTACCTACAAGAATACCGGACAATCCTAACCATACAGCCAACACGCTTGATCTTTTTCTCACAAACAACCCTTCTAAGTACACGGACGAAGTGAGTGGTCCTTTAGGCACCTGAGATCACAACTTGGTGATTGTCTCTTCTCCAATGGAGCCTTTATCTCATGGCTATTCCCAACCTTGTGTTGTTTGGCATTACAAGAATGCAAAATGGGATGACGTGCGAGATTTCTTTTCCTTGGTCGGATTACTGTTTCAAAACTTGTGATGTCAATGTTTGCTCAGATTGTGTCAGTGAAATTATTCTTGTAGGAATGGAATCCTTTATCCCACACTTCACTTTAGAATCTCTTCCTTTATCTAAACCTTGGTTTTCCAATAAATGTGCTAAGGCTGTTCAAGAAAAGAATGTTGTATATATTAATTGGCTTGTTTCCAATTATTCAGTTTCATTTTCTGCCTACACCAAAGCTGGCAACAATTGTAAAGCAGTTATTAATCAGTCCAAACTAGATTTTGAAAAGGGTAAGAGTAGGAAACTTGCTTTTTTGCCCTAATGGTAGCCAGGCATTCTGGTCTCTTGCCCAAGCTATTGGCCGCCACTTTTGCCCATCTCTGCTCCCAACTCTGTCAACTAAATATTGAACGATGGGTCTATTAACCGTATTCTGTTTACAGAAATGTTTATCTGATAACAAAACACTTATTTTGTTGTATTTTGCCTTTTATAATCGTCCATTGGTGTCTCCTGTAGGAGATTCCAAAAAGTAGTCTGCCAACCTATTTGGACTCTATTTTCTGTGGTATCTTTTTTCCACTTGAGAAATATCATAGTGAAACTTTTCACTGTGTTCATCGTAGTTCCTCCCAAGTTTTCAGGAAAAAAGTCTAAACGGGATTGTAGAAAATGAAGCTTTAACAAAATATTGCATCCCAACTCTCTGTATGCTACAATTAGCTTATCCACAATTTAACTGTAATTTTGTGATTTCTCATTGCCTAAAAAGTTTGTTCTGGCAGATGTTTTTGAATGTCTTCCAGGCTTATTTCTGTAGCTTAATTTTTTAGTGAATTATCTTGGTCTCACTGATTCAAGGAAACTTTTGCCTGAAATAGGAAAATCCTTCATGTTTTGTCCATTGGTTTCACAAATATATTTATCAGTTCTAGCTTGATGTGTACTGGAGGTAAATAAGATTTATGACTTATCACACAAAGGAGGATGTGCTACATTTTTCTGGTCTGGTGTAGTTTCTGAATGATATGGCCATTTTTTTTTTTTTTTTTACCTTGTAGTCGTAATCCATCACTCAGCTGTCCCACTTGCATACAAAGCAGTAGCGTTTAGCGCATTGTTTCCCAAACTTTTTGGGTCACGGAGCACTTTTTATCTCACAATATATTTGCAGAACACAAGTTTAGCGGGAGCCAAAGAACTGTTTGTTAATATTTTATTATATACCAACTGTGCATCAGGAGCATCTTTATTTCCAACACATGTAAAGTCGAAATTCAAATAACTGTCATCATACTTTCGTTTTGGTCTTTTATTAGTTGGTTCCTGTTTTTTCACTTCAGATTTTTGGGGATTGCGATTGTTCATTCTCATTGAAGTGTAACAGTATTGTGTTAGTTTTCATCGACCACAGTTGCACTATTAGAAGTACTTGCTCCTCGTTTTAAAGTTCCTTTTTTCGACCACAACTCCATTGTCATTTATTTTAATAATAATATTTATAAATATTAATAATTATCAGAAAAAAATTATACAAGGAAGTGAGTTTAGATGTGGGTTCACTTCCCCCTCTCCTTCAACCCGTGTACTCCAGACTAAATCACATACGATTTGAATGGCATATTAGATCACTACATTTCTACTTTTTTGTAGATGCTTACTTCTTCATCATTACCTCTACGCATACTCTACATATCTTCTGCAGAAGCTTGCCAAAATAAAGTGTTCCGCAGTCTATTTGATTATTAGTCTATGCAGAGGCAGATTTAACGGCGGGTGCACCGGGCGCACGCCCTTTGCCCCGACTTCAGAAGGGCCCCTCAAAACCCCAATTTTACACTTTTTTTCTAATGACACCAAGTTTGGTTTCATATGTGCAATTTTAATTATGTACAAGTTTACAATCGGCGGTAAAACCTGATAGTATGTTTATATTTGCTTATTTTCATTATTTCATTACTACGCTGCATAGGCCCCGCGCGGCTGCCCTACCGCTCATCGGAGCAATAGAATCGTATTTGCTGCTTTGTACTTACAAAGGTTCTCCTGCAGTGCAGACTTACGAAATACGCAAATACGCGTATATTGTTGTTGAAATTATATTAAGATAAAATTAATTCCTGTTGTTACATCAGCGCCTGGATTTTCGTAGTTTATGAATAATTTTTGAATTTTAATTAATCATTAATTTATTGCACTATAACGAAAAATCTCTTCTCTAGTATTCTAATCATTCAGACTATTAAATTTTATATTTTTCTTTACATTGGTAGGCTACCAATAATGAAACGACATCTATCAGTGGCTGAAAAAAGTCAAATTAAAAAAAGACGCGAATATAATATAATACATATACGGTATTATATTCAAATTTTATTGGAAATAAAACATTAATAGTACATAATATTTTTTATTTATTTAGAAAAAATGGTTAACATATATTTTTATTTTCCCTGTCTCTCTCTTTTTTTAAGGGGCCCAATATTTTCTTCTGTGCCCGGGGCCTCAACCAACCTTAATCCGCTTCTGAGTCTATGCCAGTACATTAATAACCGAAAAAAAAAAAAAAAAAAAAATGTTAAAAATTATATTGATACAAAAGTGGTGTATGCTGAAAATATGCAAAATTTATTTATTTTATTTTTTTAATTATTAATTGTGATTTTTCACAGAAGACTTGTTCACATCTCACAGAACATAGTTTCGAAAACGGTGGTTTATCCACCTTGCAACCAGTCAGCAAAGCTAGCACTTTTAATTTGGCCATTTGTATTTTTGATAGCATATATTTTTGCAAAAGAACCTTTAGGTTCTCGTATGTTTCCTTCATGCGAACTGCATGGGTGAATGGTATAGATGGATACTTATTTCCATTATGGAGTAAAGCTGCTTTTAAACTGACATTGGATGAATCAATGAAAAGCCTCCACTTGTTATACTTCTGGTATCTCTCTCCTAAAAGCATTCTTCACACATTAATATAGGTGGAAAATACTTATTCAGTTTGTCAGCATCTCAAAGAGGATCATCATTAGTTCTTCTTAGCCATTGCTGACCCACTACTGGGCAAAGGCCTCTCCCAAAATCTTCCATCTTTTTCTGTCTGGTGCTGTAGTTAACCAGTTTCCTCCTGCAAGCTCCTTCAATTCATCGCTCCATCTCTTTTGTAGGTAGCCAGGTGGGCAGGAGCAGCAGTGCGTAGCACATGCTTCTTGATTAGACCGGGGTTTGAGCCCGTGACCACCAAATACGGAGGATGCGTAAAGGTCAGGGAATGACCACTGCATATCCCCAGAGCAATATGGCCTTAGTTGCTAATGCTCCTAAAAACCAAATAACAAACAAACAAACTCTTTTTTTTTTTTTAGACCTCTGTTTCTATGTCCATCCAGTGGTATCCATTCTGTTGCAACTTTACTTCATCTATTATCTTCTTTTCTCATAATATGATCCAGTTGGAGTAGCATACTCTCTTTACTGTTGTTAACAACCCTGCCAACCTTTGTATCATCTGTAAACTTGGACATTAAACCTGATATACCTTCATCAATATCATTGATAAATATACAAAACAACAATGGGCCCAACACTGAACCCTTGGGAACTCCACTAATAACATTTGTCCACAAAGAGCAGTGTCCATTGATTACCACTCTCTGTCGTCTCCTACTCAACTATCCCTTTATCCATTGTAGTAACTTACCCTTAATGCCATATCTCTCCAATTTGTACAGCAGTCTTCCATGTGCAACAGTATCAAAAAGCTTTCCAGAAATCCAAGTATATGATATGAAAATTATTTTTGCCATTCAGTTCCTTTGTGACCACATCATAATATCCAATCAAATTGGTCAGACATGACCTCCTTAAACAAACCCATGCTGTGTCTTAACTATTACTGCAGTCTGTTCTAGATGATTCTGCAATGTGTCTTTAACTAGTGATTCCATTATTTAATCTGGAACATAAGTTAAACTAACAGGTCTATAGTTATTTGTGTCACCTTTTGAATCCCCTTTTTTGAATTGGTGATACATTTGAACACCTCCAGTCCATGGGGACCTCCCCTGAGTCCAAGGAAGCCCTCATAATTATGGCTATGGGTTTGCTTATTTCCTTTGCTGCCTCCTTTAATATAACTGGATAGTTATATTAAACCTTGAACATTATTTGTTAGTTGGAATGAAAAGCCTATTAGCCTCCAAAATTAAGTCTCTGAAGGCTTCCCATTTAGAATTCAACATTGGTAACGTCATCAGTTGATCCCACTGTACAGAATTTAAAAACTGTCTGAGACCCCTGTAGTCACCTTTACGAAAGCAATAGTCCTTCCCTTTAGCCTTGATGGTACTTATATCTTTAAGTAATTCCCACATCAGTACATTGTGTTCATTGTTACCCAGCAGTTCCTTTGTCTGCAAATTCTTAATGCATGAATAATCACTGCTGATAATCAGATCAAGATTATTACTCCTATTCTAGTTACCATGGCTATATGGGGTGGCACATTGTTCTGCTGGAAGAATCCATTGCTCTGCATGTGCATGATGACCATGAAGGAATGCAGATGGGCTGCAATGATGGGCACTTAACCTGGACCGTTCAGTGATGCATCTAGACTTACCAGAGGTCCCACTGTATGCCGGTTGAACACACCCCACACCATTACCGACCATCCACCTGCCTGAACAGTTCCTTGTTGACATGACGGGTGCATAGCTTCGTGCAGTTTCTGCCAGATATGCACCTTCCTGTCTGCTCGATATAACTGGAAATGGGACTCATCAGACCAGGAGACCCGTCTCCAATCATTCAAGGTCAATTGCTGATGTTCTTTTGCCCAGTTGAGGTGTAGAGTTGTTAGAGGTGAGTTGTTAGCAGTGGTACTCTGTTGGGTTGGTGGCTCCCATAACCTATTGCGGCTAATGATTACTTGGTGGAGATGGTGAAATTGCCAGTGATTTGTGCCACTGTCACTCTCCGGTTGGCTGAGACAATGTGAGATGGATGTCGACGTTCATCCACAATTTTTCTACACCCACAGTGCTGTCCAAAATGAGATGTTATTCTGGAAATGGCATATTCCCAATACACTCTTGATACTGTCAAATGGGGATAGTGCAATTTCTGTACCACCTCTGCAATAGGGTGACCCATGCATCGGGCACCCACTATCATCCCTCTTTCAAAGTTGGTTAACTCATGACGTTTATCCATACTGACATCAAATTACTGTCTATGTGAATGCAGTGTACCTATATAACTGCCAAGTGGTGGGTTTGTCCACTAGTGAGAGGGGTGACAGTGTTGTTTTGCCCTGGAACCAGGTATCCCATGAATTCTGTCCTTCCAGTGTATTACCTATTTATCCTTGATTGTTTAACTGGTTTTAATGTTCTATTTCAGACTGAGTTTAAATGAAGAAATAAAAATTTAAATAAAGGTAAAATGAAATAAGAATTAAAAAATGAATAAATAAATAAAATATACAGGTACATATTATTTATTCTTTAGCAGGGAAATCAGCTAATAATATTTTAACTTTCATTCTCTAAAAAAATATTTAATTTTTTAGTACTGACTAGAAATTTTGGTATTATAAGAATTTTTTTTAGAAAAAGACTGTATATATGCTTTGTAACAGTGATTGAGTTGTAGTAATTTTTCTTTATTTTTTTTTTTTTTTTTTTTGTAGTCAAATGAGTTTGCAGATATGAGTGATTGGCCAACATTAGGAGAAGTGCATATGAATGAGGTAGGTCCTTGGGTGTTATATTTTGGATGCATTAAATATCAATATCAGTAAATGCTTTGAATGCTGAATTCTCCACCCAGAAACCTGTAGGTTGTGTATTTTGAAAGACCAATGTGTGGAAATGCAGCTGAAAGTATTTCTAAATTATAAAAGTTAATACAGTAAAATAAATTTTAAACAAATAACTGGTACAGCAGGATGGGAAATACTCCACATATATATATTATGTGCAGATATATATATATATATAAAATTTTTATTTTTGTACTTGTTTTTGAGTTTTAATTATATATATTCTTGCCTAATTTGAGCCTTTGAGATTCTGGTTGAGGTTAAATTTGTAGTATTGTACAGTTCACAGTAATAAGAAATTAACCATACTTGTTCATGTGTTTTTTTTTAACTTATGTTACATAAGTTAAAAAACACATGAACTTGTCTGTTCATATTTAAAGCAATGTATGGCCAATGCTAAAATGGGTGGAACATCATGAATTTAAGAATTTATTGTGAAAATAATATATATTTAATAACAGAGTTTGTTAAAAATTAAATTATAAGGAGTAGAAGGTTACATTTTGAACCATTTACAGATTGTTTTGTGGGGGATAATTTGGATTAAGTAATAATACTGAGAGTTAAGGGTTAAAAAATAATACTGAAAATAAGTTATACAACAAACCCATGCTTTTAAAGACTAGAAATAACAGATAGTAGTAGTAGTGGCATGTGATGCAAAAAAGCAAAGTGTATGAGCTTATGCAGCATCAGCCAAAAAAAAAAAAAAAAAATCACGCCATTCCCTCCAAATGCCTGTCCAGTTCCTCCTTAAATTTATTTAACCTATCAACTTCCACAATAACAGATCGAAGTTTGTTCCATCAATTAATCCCTGCTGGCTAAAGGCAAATTTCCAACATCTATTCTACATCGGTCTTTTCTTAATTTGAATTTATGCTCCCTTAGGTTTGTAATCTGAACAAGTGGAAGGATCCCATCAGAATTCAGCATGCTCAACCCATTCAAGGCCTAATACACCTCAATCAGATCACCCCACAGGTGCCTAGCCTCCAGCCACTGCAATTTGCAGAACTTAAGCCTCTCTTGGTAAGAGGATCCCTTTATTCCCCTCACCAATCTTGTTGCTCTTCTCTGTACATGGCAGAAAGGTTAGGGAATGTCCACCGAATATCCCGGAGCAATATGGCCTTAGTTGCTAATGCTCCTAAAAAAAAAACCAAATAACATTAACTCTACACGCTCAAGCAAGCAAATCTACATCCTTCCTAAAATGAGGCCTCCAGACCTGTATGCAGTACTCCAGGCGTGCCCTGACCATCGCTTTATACAGAGGGACAAATGCCTCCTTTTCTCGGCTAGCAAAATTCCTGTATATCATTGACAAAACCCCATGACCTGCCCTGGCATCCTGTCTGCATTGCTCAGAAAACTTCATATCCAACTGCACAATTACTCCCAGGTCTTTTTCATTTTCTACCACCTTAAGTGTAGTACCACACAGTTGGTACATTTCCCTGGGATTACTTCTACCCATATGCAGTATTTTGCATTTATCAAGGTTAAACTTCAGTTGCCACTTCTTAGCCCATCTGCCCAAATTTTCTAGATCCTGTTGCAGTAGCACACTGCCATTACTGTCATTAACAACCCTGCCAACCTTTGTATCATCTGCAAACTGCGACACTAAGCCTGTTATACCTTCATCAATATCATTGATAAATATACAAAACAACAGTGGACCCAACACCGAACCCCGTAGGACTCCACTAATAACATTAGTCCACGAAGAGCAGCACCCATTGATTACCACCCTCTGTCTTCTCTTCTCCCACTTAACCATCCTTTTACCCATTGTAGCAACTTACCCTTAATACCATTCTGCTCCAATTTGTACAATAGTCTTCCATGCGCAACAGTGTCAAAAGCTTTCCTGAAATCCAAATATATGATATCAAAATTATTTTTTGCATCCAGTTCCTTTGTACAAAAAAGTAAAGTGCAGCCATTATCAACCCACTGCAGGATGAAAGCCTCCTCAACAATTCATGGTGAGGGAAATGGATCATAATCTGCCAAGTTGGTCCAGTGTGGGTTGGTAGATCGACCATATTCAGCAGTCAGGGGCTTGAACCCCGGTCTACTCAAAGAGCGTATGCTTCTGCACTCCCACTCCTGACCACTCGACTACGGAGGCCGTGTTCCTTTGTAACCACATCATAATATCCATTCAGATTTGTCAGACAAGACTTTCCCTTAACAAACCCATGCTGTGTCTGAATTATTGCTGCAGTCTTGTCTAGATGATCCTGCAATGCATCTTTAACCAGTGACTCCATTATTTTACCCGGAACAGAAGTTAAACTAACTGGTCTGTAATTACTCGTGTCACCCTTTGATCCCCCATTTGTGAATTGGCGATACATTTGCACATCTCTAGTCAGCGCCTCCGTAGCCAGGTGGGAAGGAGCAGCAGTGCGTAGCACACGCTTCTTGATTAGACTGGGGTTCGAGCTCGTCACCACCAAATACGGAGGATGTGGAAAGGTCAGGGAATAACCACCGCATATTCCCGGAGCAATATGGCCTTAGTTGCTAATGCTCCTAAAAACCAAATAACAAACAACAAACAAACATCTCCAGTCTGTGGGGACCTCCCCTCAGTCCAAGGATGCTCTCATAATTATGTTAGGTTTGCTTAGTTGCTTTGCCGCCTCCTTTAATATAACTGGATAGATCCCATCCACCCCAGGTGCCTTTCTTATGTTTAACTTTAACTTAAAATCATTAAGCACCCTGCTACAATTTGATAACCTTCTGCCATTTTCAAACCTTAACTCCTCATGTGTGAATGTAGATGCAAAATACTCATTCAGTTTGTTTGCTATCTGGGCAGGATCATCAACAGTCGAACCATCGATATCAAGTGGACCAATCAGATTCATCCCCTTCCTTTTAGAGTTTATATAAGTAAAGAAATCTTTGCTGTTTTTCTTAATATCCTTTGCCAAAGATTTCTCGTAATTCGCCTTCGCCTGCCTAACCTCCTTTGTGACCTGATTACAGACTAGCTTATATCTGCCATAGGCTTCTGAGTCGCTTGATAATTTATATGCATCCCATCCATTTTTCTTCTCTGTCACGAGTCTCATTAGTTCATTTCATAACCATTTGGGCCTAAGCCTTGAACAATATTTCTTAATAGGTATGAAACGTTTAGTAGCTTCCACGATTAATTCCTTGAATGCTTCCCACTTAATTTACTGTTGGTAACATCGTCAGTTGATCCCACTGTACAGAATTTAAAAACTGTCTGAGACCAATGCACTCACCTTTATGGAAGCAAAAACTCTCTCCTTTACCTTGATGGTAATTATATCTTTAAGTAAATCCCACTTCAGTACACTGTGTGGGATTTACTGCACAATTACCCCCAGGTCCTTTTCATTCTCTACCACCCTGAGTGTAATACCACAGAATTGATACATTACTCTGGGGTTACTGCTACCCATACAGCATCCAATGAGCCAGGCTTTTTGTCCATACAGGATATATCATTAGCATTAATAGAGGCATATGATGCAAGAAAGCAAGCTTATACGGCATCAGCCCCAAAAAAAAAAAAAAAACACCCTCTTTCCCATTTCACCCATCCATTCGCAAATGTATGTATAATTCTGCCTGAAATTTATTTAAGCTGTCAACTTTTACGGTGACAGATGGAAGTTTGTTCCGGCAATCAACTACCCACTGGCTAAAGGCAAATTTCTGCACATCTATTCTACAACTGTCTTCCCTTAATTTGAGTTACCACAGGTGATTAATCTGGTCAAGAGAATAAGAATCTTATCAGCATTGAGCTTGCTCAAACCATTCAAGGCATTATATACCTCAATCAGATCACCTCACAGTGCCTAGTCTCCAGACGTTGAATTTGCAAAACTTAAGCCTTTTTTTTTTTTTAAGAGCAACCCTTTGTTCCATTCACTAATCTTGTTGCCTTGCTGTGTACTCATTCCAGCAGCTGCATGTCCTTCCTAAAATTAGGCCTCCAGACTTAGTACCGTGCTTGAACCCAAGCATGGTACTAAGTACTATAGGTTCTAATACCTCTCATGTTTGGGGTTCACATTTAAAAAAAAAAAAAAAAAAAAAACAATACTCAAGGTGTGTCCTGACCATTGCCATATACAAGGCGCCTCCGTAGCCAGGTGGGCAGGAGCAGCAGTGCGTAGCACACGCTTCTTGATTAGACCGGGGTTCGAGCCCGTGACCACCAAATACGGAGGATGCGGAAAGGTCAGGGAATGACCACCGCATATCCCCGGAGCAATATGGCCTTAGTTGATAATGCTCCTTAAAAAAAAAAACCAAATAACAATAACAAGCCATATACAAGGAGATAATCACCTCCTTATCCCTGCTAGAAAAATTCCTGTATATCGTGACAAGACACCATGAGCTACTCATGCAGACCATCTGCACTGTTCAAAAAACTTCATATCTGACTGCACAATTACCCCCAGGTCCTTTTCATTCTCTACCACCCTGAGTGTAATACCACACAGTTGATATGTTACTCTGGGGTTACTGCTACCGATATGCAGTACTTCTCATTTGTCAATGTTAAACTTCAGTTGCCACCTCTGAGCCCACCTGCTCAACTTTTCTAGATCCTGTTGCAGTAGCATACTTTCATTAGTGTCATTAACAACCCTGCTAACCTTCGGTATCGTCTACAAACTTAGACATTAAGCCTGATATATATCTTCATCAATATCATTAATAAATACAGAAAACAACAATGTACTCAATACTGAACCCTGGGGAACTCAACTATTAACAATATTCCACAAAGAGCAGTGTCCATTGATTACTACTCTGTCTTCTCCCACTCAACCATCCCTTTATCTCTAGCAGTAATTTGCCCTTAATGCTATACGGCTCCAATTTGTATAGTAGTCTTCCATGTGTTTGCAACAGTATCAAAAGCTTTCCTAAGATCCAACTATATGATATCAAAATTATTTTTTTTATCCATTCCTCTGTGACCACATCATAGTATTCAATCAAATTGGTCAGACAAGACTTCCCCTTAACAAATACATACTATGTCCAAACTATAACTGAAGTCTTGTTTAGATGATCCTGCAGTGCTTCTTTATCCGGTGCCTCCATAATTTCCCCGGAACAAAAGTTAAACTAACGGGTTTGTAATTATTTGTCGCCCTTTGATCCTCTTTTGTGAATTGGGCTCACATTTATCCATCTCCAATCCACGAGTTCCTCCCCCGAGTCCAAGGAAGCTCTCATAATTATGGTTCAGGGTTTGCTTACTTCCTTTGCTGCCTCCTTTAATATAACTGGATAGATCTCATCCACCCCAGGTGAATTTCTTATGTTTATCTTCAACAATTTCTGCTCTACTTTTTTGTCAACTATTACAAAATTATTTACCTCACTGCCAAAGTTTAATACACCTCTGGCATTTCCCTCCCTAAATAACTCCTCATGGGTAAATGTAGATGCAAAATACTCATTCAGTTTGTTAGTTACCTGAGTAGGATCATCAACAGTTGAACCATTGATATCAAGAGGACCAATCATTCCCTTCCTTCTAGAGTTTATATAAGTAAACAACTGTCTGCTGATTTTCTTTGCATTCCTGCCAAAGATTTCTCATAATCTTCCTTTGCCTGCCTAACCTCCTTTGTGTCTTTATTACAGACCAGCTTATATCTACCAGAGGCTTCTATCACCTGTTAATTTGTATGCATCCCATGCATTTTTCTTCTCTGCCACATGTCTCATTAGTTCATCTGACATCCATTTATGGTGCCTCTGTAGCCAGGTGAGAAGGAGCAGCAGTACGTAGTACACGCTTCTTGATTAAACCGGGGTTCGAGCCCGTCACCACTAAATACGGAGGATGCAGAAAGGTCAGGGAATGACCACCGTATATCCCGGAGCAATATGGCCTTAGTTGCTAATGCTCCTAAAAACCAAACAACCATTTAGGCCTAAACCTTGAACAATATTTCTTAGTTGGTATGTAAAGCCTTGGTTTTCTTCTAGCCTAGGCTAGAATAAAACCTGGAAGACAAAGGTGGAGATGGATAGATGAAATTCATGAGTTTGTGGGTAGTAAATGGATGGCCAGTGCTCAAAACAGAAGGAACTGGAAAGTTGCTGGAGAGGCCTTCATCCTGCAGTGGATTGAAAATGGCTGATGATGATGTAAAGCCTAGTAGCTTCCAAGATAAATTCTTTGAATGTTTCCCATTTTGAATTTGCTGTTGGTAACATCATCAGTTGGTCCCACCGTATAGAATTTAAATACTGTCTCAGACCACCATAGTCACCTTTACGAAAGCAAAAACCCTTCCCTTTAACCCTGATGGTAGTTACCCCTTTTAGTCAATCTCACATCAGCACACTGTGATCTCTGCCACCTAGTGATTACTTTATCTTGAGATTCTTGATGCATGAAGATTCACTACTGATAGCGAGATCAAGAGTATTACTCTCTCTGGTTGCCTCCTGAACATGCATGTTACTGTCGAAAATAATCATCCAATAAATTGAAAAAACCCTTGCTAGTGTGTGAGTGACCAATCCACAAGTTCCAGTCAGTATCTGGGAAATTAAAATCCCCCATTATAAGACAGTCTGATTTACTGGTTTGTTTGTTTGGTTTTTAGGAGCATTAGCAACTAAGGCCATATTGCTCCAGGATATGCAGTGGTCATTCCCTGACCTTTCTGCATCCTCCTTATTTGGTGGTGATGGGCTCGAACCCCGGTCTAATCAAGAAACGTGTGTTACGCACTGCTGCTCCTTCCCACCTGGCTACGGAGGCACCCTGATTTACTGGCTCACTGTATTTCTCTGTACAGTTGTTCATTTTATACCATCAATTAAAAATATTTTCAAAATAATGCTGGGAGCAGGACTTTACTTATCATCAGCTTTCTACTGATGCCTAGTTTACCAAGCAGATCAGACATCAGTAGGGAATCATCGAAACCTTTAGCAAGGACATTGAAGCTCTTTGGCTACTAAATGACTTCATTTGGCCTTTTCACTGCCACTATATGACAGAACAAAATTATAAAACTGTTAAATGTTTTTATTCATAGTATAGTAGTATGGCTAACTTCAACAACAGTTTGTATTCCTTTTGAGTTTAATGGACAATCTCATGTAATATGCAGGTTTTACCCCACTATAATCTTTTAAAGTGAACTTTTATTATTGCAATGTTATTTTAAACATTGCAGTAAGGTGTTTTATTTACTAGTTATTCTGAATCAGTCATATATACTGTACACTCTTGCTATGACACTCTCATTTATGCAAGCATTTAGGCTTCTGTTGTCCTGCTTTTAACACTTTTTTTTATTCTTCTAGTCCCATGGTCAATCATATGAAGTACCAGGCAATTTTTTTTTAAAATTGATATAGCACTCCTGTTACTTTTGTTTAAGATACCAAAAACAGATTATCTGCTGTTGAGGCTACTAGACTAGAAGCTTATTTGGGACCTGCTAAGTGGAACTTTATTTATTGATTTAAAATTATTAATTTTTGTAACTTTTGATTTAAAATTAGTAGTGTAGTGTTTATTTGTAATTCCCTGATTAATTTGGTGTATTTGGTCTTTACTTGGCCCTTGTAATTCCTTAAAAAAAAATAGTTTACCTCTGCTGCCATGTTGTATCATTAAGAACGTTCACATTTTGGCACCATTGTTTTAGTATAGGTGGTACTTGGAGATGCCTACATCATTTTGTAGCAGTGTAATCAGTATTAGAAGAAGGTACTTAGAAACTATAGTTTATAGCAATACATAAGGCTCCATTGAGGCTAATTATGAGAGCATCACTAGACTCAGGAGAGATTCCATTGGATTGGAAAAGTGCCATTGTATCTCCAATACATAAGGGTGGTTCTAAGAGTGAAGTGGGAAATTACTGACCTATCAGTTTAAATTGAGTAGTAGAGAAAATTGTGAAGGCAATGATCAAGGGAGGGAATTCAGGATCATTTAGATAGAAATGGAATTCTGAAGGATACGCAGCATGGTTTTGTTAAGGGAACATGTTTAACAAATCTGGTTAGCTAATTTGGAAGGGTCACTCATTTATTTCCTAAATCCATGAGCTGGATTTAGGGAATAATTTCGATATTATTTATTTAGATTTCAGCAAAGCATTTGGCTCAGTCCCACACGAGCGGTTACTTTATAAGCTGGAACAGGTCAGAAATACAGGGAAAATCTTTAGATAGATAGCAGGATGGCTTCAGGGCAGGAGGTGGAGGGTTGTGATAAATGATTATTCCTCAGATTGGATAAATCATCGATTTACCCAATCTGATTGATATGAAGTGGAGTTCCACATGGATCAGTCTTGGAACCACTGTTTTTGATTTTCATAAATGACATCGATAGGATGTCTAAATTTGCAGATGATTTTAAGATTGGTAGAGTAGCTGAGGATCACCGCCAAGTAGGGCTTCTTCAAAGTGACCTAGATAGACTTCAGGAATGGTCAGAAAAGTGGCAGCTAAGCTTTTATTCAGTGAAGTGCATGGTCTTACCCCCGTTAACAGTAACCCAAAAATAACTTATGCTTGGTGGAGTTGAACTAAAGTCAGTAGTGGAAGAAAGGGGCTTGGGAGTTATATGGTCAGACATGAAATTCACCGACCATTGCAGACATGTTGCAAGGAAGGCCCATGGTGTCCTCTCGATGATTTATCAAACTTTGCTTGTAGAGATAAGAACGTCACAATCCCACTATATAAGGCTATTGTTAGACCACGCTTGGAATCTGTGTTCAGGTATTGAGACTGCACCTAAACAAAGACATTGAGTTTCTTTAAAGGGTCCAAAGATTGGTAACTCGCCTGGTGAGATCTGCAAAAGGGCATCCATGTGAGGAAAGACTTTGAATATATGGGTTCATAGCCTGGAAACTTAGGGGAGACTTGATTGAGGTGTTTAAGGCTCTGAGAGGCATAAGTAAAATGAATGGGGGCAAAATTTTCACGGTTATAAATAATTCTAGAACTAGGGGCTATAAATTCAAGTTACTGGGGGAGATATTTAGACTTCATTGCAGGAAGTTCTATTTTAGCCAGCGAGTTATAAATAACTGGAATAAGTTACGTACATGGGGTGGTAGAGGCTGAAATTATTTATTTTATTTAATTTTTTTTATTAATATTATGAGGCAGAATGCACTGGTCCCAAAGGAGGTAGTAATTGTCAGTGACTCTATTGTCAGGGAAATGGGAAATATATTGCACAGAAAGTATAGGTGGAATAGGACCAGGGTATGTCTGCCAGGGACAAAAGCAGATGGCGTTGTAGAGCAGATATATTTTAAGTGCACAAAAGGTGAGTGATATTGTTGTACATGTGGGTGCTAACGATATTAAGAGTAGTAGATCAGAGGATTTAATTAACAAGTACAGGGCAAAGTTGGGAAAAAGTTGCAAGTTAGGATTAAATTGGAAACTGTCAAAATCCTGCCCAGACATGATAGGAGGGAGTATACGTTGAGAGCCTTGTCAGTCAATTCGGCCCTGAAAAGACTGTGCAAGGCTTATTGGGTAGAATATTTTACAGTGTGGTCAGGTGTTTGTTAACAGGAGAGACTGTATGGGAATGGCATATACTTAATTAGAAGAGGGACAGCAATATTTGCTGATGCTGTTGAGGCGGTGCTAAGTGTATCGAAAAACTGCTAACTCGGGGAGGATGCACAGACATAAGCACAGTGAAAACGCAACTAGTCTTAATACATTAATCAGAGCCACAGGCAGAGGTGAAAGTGGTTCTTGCACTGCTTTTTTTGGAACATGCAGTAGCCTGGAAAGTAGGGTGGCAGGGACTTTGAGCTCTGCCACAGCAGAGCTCAAAGTCCGTGCCACACAAGCTCGATTAGGGTAAGAGTAAGAACATGTACACTAATGCTAGGAGCACTGTAAATTAATTTGATGGATTTGTAGTACTGATTAAGTCATCAAATGCAGACTTGGAGATATCAGATGTGGCGTCATTGAGACATGGGATGCAGAATTTGAATTATGGGGAGTGTATACAGAAAAGGAAAGAGTAGAGTGTTCATTGCTAAGCAGCACTGGGGGGGGGGGTCCTCACAACTCCACGTTTGTATATTCTGTGTCGCAGTACAAATTCTGTAAAAGCCAGTGATAGTGTGAGTTTTGGTGTTGGTCTGCGTAGTATAGTGTTGGGTTGTTGTTTTCCTGGTGATTTAGCCACAGGGCCGCTAGTGGGACCCTTTATTGCCCCTTCACTGCCCTGAGGAGGCAGGCCAGGTGTAGTAGGGAATAGAAGGGTCTCTGGCAGGGGCAAACGATGGATGACACCTGAGCTTGCTAGGAAGGCAAGCTCAGGTGTCATCCAAAAAAAAAAAAAAAAAAATGAAAAAAGGGAGCCGGAAAGAAAAGATTAGGAGGGGAGGAACAGATAAAGAAGGTGATGATAGGAAAACTATCCACCTGGAAATGGGAAGTTAAATAAATAAATATTCATTTATTGCAAATACAGCAAGCCCATCACAGCATGTGGCTAGGGGCAGATAATAATACAAAGGAAATGACATAAAATAATCGAGTATATGTATATAGCGGATTTTATATAGACATTAACAATGACTAGGAATTATAGTTATGAATTAAAAAATAATTTGCAGAACAGGACATTTGGCTTTCAGTTGCAATTACTGGGTTGAATTATTTTTCTTCATTTTATCGGAGATCTGACTCCTGTAGGCTTCAGAGTTGATTAACCTGTTGCAATCAATGTTGTGATGATTTATGAGGTGAAGGGATGCATTGGAGAACATTCTGTCCATTTTTTTGAGCCTGGAGAGGTTGGATTTGAATTACTGGTTTCTTGAATTTTTCCTGTTGGGGGCAGCTATTATATTGGTTAAGTTTGGTGAATTGCATGCAGAAGTGATTAACTTTGCAAGAAGCATGACTCCAGACTTGTGTTGATCATCTGTTGCAGAGGCTTTGTTTTTAGCTTTTTATAAAGCTGTTGCCTGGATATTGTATGGGGAAAACGAAGCTTACTATTGAGCCATCTAATAACCCAATATTCAAGGGCAAGGAATTTCTTGACGGTTACTTAAGGAGCACCAGACCAGATTTCAGAAGTGTAGGACAGAATGGGAAAGATGCATCTTTGAACATGCTTAATGACTGTTTTTCTGTCTTGAATCACTGCTGTTTCTTGTTTGATTAACCATTTTGCTTTTTGAATTCTTTTTCAGCAACATAATAGTGGGCCTTAAAGGAGAGATTTTTATCAAAAACAACTCCAAGGTCTTTGTGAGCATAAACATTTGGGATTGGGACATCTGCAATTTTTATTTCTGTGTGGTTGGGTTGTTTTTGAAGGGAATAAGTAATTTAAGGAGATTTGCTTGCATTCATAGTCAGATTGAGATCTTTCAGATACTTGATGATTTCACAAATCTGTGAATTTGCATCATTGATAATTTTGTGAATATTATCACTGACTTTGGAGATTATAAATAACTTTAAATCATTGGCATATGCCAGTAGATTTGGGTTTTCTTGTAGAAGTGGTTGGAGAGATGCTGAAAATGTACTGGAGAGAACGGCTCCTTGAGGAATGCCTGTTGAGGTTGTTTTTTTTTTTTTTTTTTGTTGGTGCATCGGCTTCTGTGGCCATAGTTCACCTCCCAAAGTTTTTGCAGTACTTTGATCCAAGCCCGAGGTGGGATTCGAACCCGCGACCTTGGGGTTGCCAGGCAGGCACTTTACCCACCTGGCTAGCCTGGTCGGCATTGAGGTTGTGACGAGAATATTGTCAGTACTAGTGGGGAAGAGAAGTCTGCGATTTAGGCTGTATTGAAGATAGGAAATAATCATTGTGTCAACGAGAAAATGATTTTTTAGTATTTCAAAAGCTTTTTTGAGATCTATGTTGTTGAAAGCACCTTTGATGTCAAAATAAAATACATCGTATTGTGCCTTACCTTGAAGCGCAGTTTGGATGCGTACAATGTGTCAGCCAGGCTTGTTGTGGAGCGCCTTCTTGGACCAAAATGCATATTGACAGGTGCATTAGCGAAGATTGCATTTTGAAGATATGGGAGTATGATTTTTTTTTTCAATAATTTTAGTAATTATTGACGAAATAGCAATTGGTTGATGGCTGGGATGGTTATTTCTGCAAGCTTTTTTTTTAGGAATCAGCGTAATCCTGAAAGTTTTCCATTGTCTTGGAAGGAATGGTTGGGAAATGCACCTGGAAATGATATGCACTAACGAATCAATGATGTGTACGCTGGACAATCTAATAATAAAACCAGGGATTCCATCAGGACCTTCACTACTATCAGGGCGTAATTGGTTAACTGCATGCTGAACTATACTGTTCACAAGTTGGTTAGTTAGCAGGGCTTGACCCGGAGACAGTATGTTGCATGTTGTCTGGTTGTTCATAAGAATTAAATGCTATAAATCTGTTTTGTATACCTTGTACAAATGTTAGAATTGTTTGTTTCCATATTGCATCTTATCCATTCAAAAACTAGATCATGATGTAAGGTAGCTGTTGTTTTTGTAGAATGTGCTCTTTTATTGTGCTTTAGTGTGGACATAACATAATTTTTGTATGACTGAATTTTTTTGAGTTGAAACAATGCTCTGCTCTTTTTATATTTTGTGTGCTGACGAAGTGCTGTATTTCTTCCACTGTCTGTGGTATTTTTGCTTACTTTTAAATTTCAGGTGGGTTTTGAACCAAGATTTGGAGTGAGAAGATATTCTAACAAGTTTGGATGCCGACTCTGTTTTCAGTTGATTCAGCAATTTTATAGGAAGAAAGGTGGCATCCTGTATAGGAATATTTTAAAGAGAATCCCATGGGTAGTGTTTTAAGAGTTGCAAAAACATTTCTTTCTGAAGGAATTTAATTGATGATATTCTTTTAGTGATTTCCAGAGGGGGCATGGATTCTCGCAGCAAATTGTTGCTTGCAGTTCTATACTTTTGTTTTCAGATTTAAATGTAATGTTGCTGCTAAGTTTTTCTTGCAGTGGAAAATTAGAGTATACAAGATCAAGCGCTTGATTACTTCTTGTAACAGGGACGTTGATTTTTTTTATCTCCTAGAACTAAAAGAGTCGGACAGCACTTCATTTGTAAATTATATTTTTGGCAGGGGAAGATTAAAGTCTCCCATTATGATGATGTTAGTTTGAGGCTTAAGAACAGTAGTGATCCAGGTTATTACTTCATTAATGGGGTCATTGGTAGGTCCAGGAGGAATATAAATATTATAAATTTGAAGCAGAGAATCCTTAACTTTGATTAGTAGGGAAATTCCCCCAAAGTTGAAGGTATTAGAGTTGCATGCGTTCAAAACCTTAATATTGGATTTTAAAATTATTGCTGTCCCACCACCTCTACGATTAATTCTTGATGTCATGTGTATGGCATGTAGCTGAGATTCTTCGGCAGTAGGAAAACATCCTGTAGAGATTCCTGCATCCACGTTTCAACTAAACATATGATGTCATGAGATTCTTCAACCATTAATGAAATAAGCGTAGCTGTTAAGAACAGAAAAATATGTGACGGTAGAGTTCACCAAGCGAAAAGGTTGGGTAGGGAGGTGGGGAAGGGAAAGAAAGATTATAGGGGGAGTATAGTCATAGGGCCAGTGCACCTTATGTGGGGAAGGAGACTGCACTGTGGACATACAGTGCTTCTCTTCCTAGCTGAAGCCAGTGTCGGCATATCCCATGCTATGCCTCAGATCAGGGGCTTGATGTCAGCAAGGCAGGGGGTAATTTCCTAATAGGTTGTCCCCACTGGAACAGATTTGGGGGCTGTTAGAATGATACATTCTGTATACACTCATCCAAACTGCACACTTGTCATATGTACATTTACACAATCACAAACATTTTTTTTAAATGTATTTAGGGGCAGATTGAATAACAGCCAAATTTTTTTATATATTTTATATACGAATTGCAGTATTCATTTGATTGCCGCTAGTTTTCACAGGTGGCGTAACATTTACTCACGTTTATAAAACACCTGCACGAATAGCTAATGTTATTTTTTCTTTTAATATGTATATTCAGGGTACAGGAGTACTTATAGGACATTCTCATTCATTCCCCATTTTCATACACTGATTCCACTCAGTACAATACCCTGAATAGGACAGCACATGCAATTTTTTTTTAAAGGTTAAGTGGTCTCATTTCCACCCTGCACAACACACATATATACATACCTACCTACATTCATTCATATATATATATATATATATATATATATATGCATACACATTCACTCGTGCATTTGTGCACACACACACACACACACACACACACACACACACACACACATGCTAATTCCCCCACCACCACCACCACTACCACCCAAGTATAGCACAGCAGACACTCATGCATCCAAAAACATATACACATTATCATATTTAGACCTACTTGTGCTTATATATTCACATTCATAACCATCAATATTAACTTGTGTACTCAAGAAAATTACAGACAGATAACAAATTTATCAATAAGCATATAATATAATTATAGATATATATAACTTATATAATACCTAAAACTGCTACAAAAGAAAAGGTGTTATGAAATATACTGATGCAATCTCTCAATTGTCTCCATTAGTACATAAACTCAAGTAGCAGATCTTCATCACATCAGACAACAAGAATGTCGTAGAAAGCTGCAAATGAGCATAGACAGTCATACTCATTATCACTCATTGAACTTACAAACGCCATAGTACAAACATCCAAGCAAGAGCTCTCGACCACATCCAACAATGCGGAAAAACAGACTTTAATACACACTATCACTCATTTATCTTACACACACCCAGAGGCAAGAGCTGTGCATCATGTCTAGCAGCCAGGATGCAATAGAGAGCTCCAACCAAGCAAACATTGTCATGCACACAATTGTTATGTTATTTATACATGCATTCACATTATACATACAAAAGCAGTGCAGAATTGGAATTTGGGGTGTACAGTGTGTACAGATGACATGGGTGGACAGTGCAATGTTGAGTCTGTTTGGTGTGACATAAACACTGGGAAAGGGAAAATGAGAGTAGGAGTGTGTTACAGGCCTAATGACTCTGATGAGTACAACTAACATTTGTGCAGAGAAATAGAGTAGGCCAGTAAATCAGAATGTCTTGTAATGGGAGATTTTAACTTTCCAGATATTGATTTGGTTGTCAGCAGTGATTATTCATGCATTAAGAATTTGCAAACAAAGAACCACTAGGTGACAGTGATCACAGTGTACTGATATGGGATTTACTTAAAGATGTAACTACCAACAAGGGTAAAGGGAAGGGTTTTTGCTTTCGTAAAGGTGACTACAGTGGTCTCAGACAGTTTTTGAATTCTATATAATGGGATCAACTGATGTAACTAACAGTGAATTCTAAATGGGAAGCCTTCAGGGACTTAATCTTGGTGGCTACTAGGCTTTTCATACCAACTAAGAAATACTATTCAAGATTCAGGCCTAAATGAATGTCAGATGAACTAATGAGGCATGTGGCAGAGAAGACAAATGCATGGGATGCATATAAATTATCAGGCAACTACGGCAGATATAAGTTAGTCTGTAATCAAGTCACAAAGGAGGTTAGGCAGATTACGAGAAATCTTTGGCAAAGGATGCAAAGAAAAACAGCAAAGAGTTCTTTACTTATGCAAACTCTAGAAGTTCAGAATCAGATTGGTGCACTTAATGTAGATGGTTCGACTATTGGTGATCCTGCTCAAGTAGCTGATAAACTGAATGAGTACTTTGCATCTACATTCACACATGAGGAGTTATTCATGGAGAGGAATGCCAAAAGTTTATCAAATTCTAACAGGGAGCTAAGTGATTTTGTAATAACTGAATGCAAAGTGGAGGAGAAATTGTTGAAGTTAAACATAAAAAAGGCACCTAGGGTGGATGGAATCTATCCAGTTATATTGGAAGAGGGCAGGAAGGGAAGTTAGCAAACCCTTAGCCATAATTATCAGTGCATCCTTAGATTCAGGGGAGGTCCCCATGGTGGGCTGGAGATGTGCAAATGTATCCCCAATTCACAAAGGGGGGGGGTTCAAAGGGCGACACAAATAATTATAGACCTGTTAGTTTAACTTCTGTTCTGGGGAAAATAATGGAGTCATTGGTTAAAGAGATGAAACAGGATCACTTAGACAAGACTGCAGTAATAGTTCAGACAGAGCATGGGTTTGTTAAGGGGAAGTCTTGTCTGACCAATTTGATCGGATACTATGATGTGGTCACAAAGGAAGTGGATGCAAAAAATAATTTTGATATTGTATACTTGGATTTCAGGAGTTATACTGTTGGACCTGGAAGACTGCTGTACATATTGGAGCAGTATGGCATTAAGGGCAAGTTGCTGCAATTGATAAAGGGATGGTTGAGTGGGAGATGGCGGAGAGTGGTAATAAATGGACACTGCTTTATGTGGACTAATGTTATTAGTGGGGTCCCTCAGGGTTTGGTGCTGGGCCCACCACTGTTATTTTGTGTATTTATCAGTGATATCGATAAAGGTATATCAGGCTTAATGTCCAAGTTTGCCGATGATAAAAGGTTGGCAGGGTTGTTAATGACACTAAAGACAGTATTCTATTGCAACAGGATCTAGAAAAGTTAGGCAGATGGACTGAGAAGTTGCAACTGAAGTTTTAACATTGACAAATGGAAAATACTGCATATGGGTAGCAGTAACCCAAGAGAAACGTACCAACTGTGTGTTACTAAACTCAGGGAGGTGGAGAATGAAAAAGACCTGGAGGTAATTGTGCTGTCAGATATGAAGTTCTCTGAGCAGTGCAGATGGGCTGCCAGAGCAGGTCATGGAGTTTTGTCAATGATATATAGGAATTTTGCTAGCAGAGGCATGGTGATTATCCCTTTGTACAAGGCAGTGGTCAGACCACACCTTGAATACTGCGTACAGGTCTGGAGACCTCATTTTAGGAAGGATGTAGAGTTGCTTAGAATGAGTACAGAGAAGGACAACAAGGCTGATGAGAGGAACAAAGGGGTGTGCATAAAAAAGGCTTAAATTCTGTAAGTTGCAGCATCTGGAGACTGGGCAACTGCGAGGTGATCTGATTGAGGTGTACAAGGCCTTGAATGGTTTGAGCAGGCTCAATACTGACTGGCGACTTTCGCTTGCTCAGACTAAGAACCAGAGGGAACATAGATTCAAATTGTGGAAAGACAATTGTAGAATAGATTTGTGTGGAAGTTTGCCTTTAGTCAGCAGGTAGTTGATTGCTGGAAGAGACTTCTATCTGTTGTTGTGAAAGTTAATAGCTTAAATAAATTTAAGCCTGAACTAGACAAACATTTAAAGTGACCGGATGGGTGAAATGGGAATAATGGGAGGTTTTTTTTTTTTTTTTTTTTTTTGTGACATGAATGATGTCTATACTGGGGGTAGCCTAGGGTGCTTAGTGTTTCACAAAAAAGTGGAACGTCTAACCGCTGCTATATCTCCAAAACTAATGGGCAAAAGGGTAAACAATTTATACTTATTTTTGTTGGGTATATAATGCCATTGACAAATATGCAAGAAAAAAATTAGAACTTTTGATATATAATATAATTTTTTTTCCGAAAAAAACTAAAAAGTTCATATTTTGCTTATTTGCCGTTACGTCCTGGTTACTTTCACTCTCAGTAGCAGTGATGCAATAAAATTGTTGCCCTTTGAGAGTTCTACAAGGATATATAACTAAATTTCAAATTGGGTTTTTAGTTTTCAAGAGTCGAACAACTCGTTAAATTAACTACTTCATTCAGTTACTTTGAATTTGTCGAGCAGTGCAGTTATGTTTCATTTAGTTAAGTTGTGATGATACAGAAAGAAACTAAATGTGTTCAAAGATTTCAACAAAATCACAAATCTAACATTCAAAAGCAAGCACATTCCTAGACTTTTCATGGAATCAACATTTGATCTTAAACGCTCATCAGATTCTACAAAATCTACTATGCGTGGTCAATCATGTATCAATTTGGTCTTCAATCACAATGTTAATAGTTGGAATTGTTTCAACTATGTATCCTGCTTTAGTTACCACAAACCTTTATTGTTGATTGTAAATGAAAACAGAATAAAATAAAACTGATTTTATTAAGCTGAAATTGTATTTTTTCATTTCACATGACGCTATTTACGGATCCACCTTCGGCTCCATGGAGCTAACGTCATTGGACCTGATATTGGTATTATATTCTTTTCATGTATCATTTGCACCCATTTTAGAACATCTTTATCAACATCTTCATATATACACAAGTTAATTTGCTTCTTGTCTGCTCCTCCTTCATTGCATTTAAAATTGATTCTCGAATTTTTAAAATCATAGATAAACTGCTTGCAGGTATGCCATATTTCTCCGCAATATCTTTTTTCTTAAAACCCTGATCAGTATCGTGAAGAATCTTTACTTTATCATTAATACTTAACACTTTCTCTTCGACATTGTTTCCACAACTGTAAAAATTACTCACTGCAGCTCTTGCCGATACATACATACACCGCAAACTTCGCTGCACTGGTCATATACTGTAGTGAATTGTTAGTACTGCCTACTCAATGACATTCGCGTGCCAATTCAATAGTATCACATGACCTTTACTATCAATCACGTTGAAGAAATATACGACTTTGTGAATTTCTTTTATTCTGCTTTCATTCATATATACATGAAAGAAAATTTATGGTTAATGTATGCTGTATGTTACTTTTCAGGGGTAAAAAAAAAAAAAAAAAAAAAAAAATCACAAGAGCGTGTATAGCCTATGTGATTGATGACAAATTGTTCTAAAAGAACAAAATTAAAAAAAAAAAAAAAAAATTCATGAAACCATTTACTGGGAATACAGTTAGATGAGAACGGACATATCATATACTGATTGACAGGAAGGTCACATGGTACAGTTCAGGTGAGAAGCGAATGTCACTCAGTAGGCGTTACTAAAAACAGACTATGGAAGCATATTCTTTGTATTGCCACTGCAGCGTGCTAAAGATTTACCGCAGCGAATTTCGTTTTCCCCTTAGCCAACATCAATTTACAAATCTACCCTATCTATTGTAAAGTTCATGACCACTTTTAAGAAAACCCATTTGGTTTTATAACTGTAACAAAAATGAAACAAAGACCCTCCTATGGGCATCAGTGGCCACAAGTGCTCACTAAAAGGATGATTAATTCCAGATGCTAATGAGCAATTTTGGAGGGAAGGAGGCCATATATTTCATTGGCTGTTTAGCAGTAAATGCTTGATAATCTTAAAAAATGCTTTTACTAATTTTTTTAAAAATTCATTATAGAGAGACTTAACACTTCACTATATGGGGTTAATTTTACATGTAATTTTGTTTCAAGGTGCAATGTTTTGCGAAAAAATTCGTAATACGGAGAAATTTATTAAATAGAAGTTCGTAATAGAGAAAGAAGTCCACTGTATATGTAAAAAAAAAGAAAGAAACACACACACACACGTGCATGCTACAACACATAAACATTCTCATACTCTTGAATTTGCACCATTCATTCCATAAAATATATGTAATTATTCATTAATAATACTCATTTATAAACACTAATACAGATAAGCATAATGTTACTTTTAGCAGATGTCGCTTCTAGCTTATACATTCTGACTGGGTGGGAAACACTTTCTGACCAATCTCTTTTAGGTTTGTCTAATTCAGCCATTATCACAGTGAGGTATGCATGCTAGTTGAAGTGGGGGATGTCACAGTCTGAGTAGCCATACCATGGTTGCTTCTCCTATCTCAAAAATTTTGTGAGAAAATTCAGAGAAAGCCATGTAATGCATGTCATCAGAGATGAGTAGTTGCTCATCTCCACAATGTATAGGTACAATTTTGGACATTAGTCTACAAAAATAAACAGAAAGGATGTCTGTGGACATGTGTTATTGTAAACGATGGCTCCCAAAATGTCAGTTCAATTCCACTTATCTTTTCCCAGAGACCAGTACCACTGAAAAAGGTGTGTGTGTGGCCACTTGGCTACCCTAGAAGCATCAGTCACTAGTAGAGCATGAACTGCCTCAATTTGAGACTCTGCCTGTCCTGATGTTGCCAAGAGGACATTTTGGCAACATCAGGACAGAAAAAAAGAACTGATAAAAAGGGAGGGGAGAGTGCAAAAAAACTTTAATACACTGCAGTTATCATACACTCCATCAGTAATACTGGTCCTTTGATCTCTTCACCATAGCTAACTTCTACTCTCTCACTATACCACTGGCCCTCATGGGTAGCACAGTTGGTAGGATCGCCACCCTCCCCACACTAGGTGGAAAAGACCTGAGTTTAAATCCTGTCGATGATGGAAAGAATTCTTATGGGTCTTAATTACATGTGGCTGAGTTAGTCGGTCTCAGACGATGGTAGCATGGGATTTTTCCCTCCTAGACACTGGTTTTTCGTCCAGCAAACAGAAAATTGACAACAGAACACATGCAATTTACAGATGATATGCATGGAGCAACGTGGCCTTAGTTACCGATGCTCCTAAAACCCAACAACAACTATATCACAGTTATTCAGTAAGTGTTCATCAGTTTGTTTGCAGATGGACTCCAGGCACTGATTGGGTATAACACAGACAACCAATAATAATTACAGTTATTTGTCTTAATCACTCCAACAAACAGGCAAATAATGAAAAATTAGTTCTCAGAAAAGAACCATTTAGATCCCAAATTGTTTAACTGAAGTTATAGAATTCTTCTTCATTGGGTGATTTTTATCCACATTTTGCCAACAATTTACATACACTCTAGCTCCTTACTACCATTTCTGAAATATACAATTTTTTTCATATAACGTGTCCACAGAGGTTAGCCTGTTGTAAACTGAAGTTGATAGAATAACGTCTTGTATTAAAAACGTTTTTTCTTTATAACCTGTGACTAGTCTGAAAGTTGTTCCATATTATGCCTAGACTAGAACTCAGTGTTTTCTGTATCACAAATATCAACGCTGTTCAATATACATAGGCATTCAAATATACATCTGAAGTATTGTCCAATACTTTGGACATATATTTGGTTGTAAACAGAAAGGACAGACAAGACAAAGGGGGATGCTCTTAGTTAACAAGCATATTAAATCTGTGGCAGTGCATCCAGTTGACATGGGTGGCCAGTGCAGGGTTGAGTCAAGTTGATGTGACATAAGCAAAGTGACAACAAAAATGAGAGTAGGTTTATGTTATAGGCTGAATTACTGTGATGAGCACAGAGAAATAGTTGTACAGTAAATTGGAATGTCTTATAATGAGGGATTTTAATTTTTCTGATATTGACTGGGACTTGTGTGGTGGTTGCTCACACACTAGCAAGACTTTTGTGGATTTATTGGATGACTGTTTTCTACAGCAGAATGTTAGAAAAGCAACAAGAGGAAGCAATATTCTTGATTTAATTAACACTGGTTGACATCAGTTTTTTTTCTTGATATAATTTTGACAGATTCTTGTTGGAAATGTATTCAAAAACGCACAGATATATGCTTAGTTTTCAAATATCATAGGTTAATGACCAAAAACCAAGACCTGTAGTTGGATTAATTATGTTTTCCATGTATTTTATATAAAGGGTATTTCAAAAGTGGTCAATAATTTAAAGGTAAACTGTACAGACTACAATATGCAAATAAAGCCTAGTAAACATGGGTCCTCAAATGAATCATTTTCGAGATATTACACATTTCTGGTTGGGATCCAGCACTGTGACAAGGTGAACTGTACAGAGTTGGGATCCACCACTGACTTGTTTGTTTAGGTTAGGTCATGCTCATTCTCTCTCTTTCCCCCTCTCTCAGTGCTCTGAGATGTAGCAGGCATACTAGTACTTGTCAAAGAATAGTCAACATGGAAAGAGGTTACAACAACAAAGAGTATGCGGACATGCATTTCGTGTATGGTAAAGCCAGCGGCAGTGCACTCGAGGCTGCATATTTGTACCAAGAAGCATTTCCCGCCGAAGGCAGCCCAACAGGTGTACATTCATCAGGGTACATCAACGCCTTAGAGAACATGGGTGCTTCACACATGGAGTACGGGGAGGTAAGCCCAGGAGCATAACACCTGATGTTGAGGAAAAGGTGTTAAAAAGAACTTCATGTAACATCTGTAAAATCCTGTGGTGTTGAAACCAAAAATTAAAAATGTATTATCTTATGTTTAATAGAACCACCCTTAGCAAAGGATTCGCAGCTCTTTGCTAAACTAGTGCTCCCATAGTCAGTGGCGGATCTTAACAGAAAATGTGCATTATCTCAAAAACGATTCATTTGCGGCCCAATGTTCACTGTTACTTTTTTGCTTATTTTAGTTTGTACTTTTCACCTTTAAATTATTGACCATCATTTTTGAAACACCCTGTGTTTTTTTTTTTTTTTTTAGTTTTTTTCCTAGAACATTCGGGAGCTTTGGGCGACATTTCAGAATATTGTTCCATGTGGAAGAAAGGTCGGGATGTTTCTGGAAGGTTCTAGAACTTTCAGTGGAGTTCTCTAGAAACATTGAGCCTTCTAGAAAGTTCTCTACCAGTATATATATTGAGTGGGTTCTGCACCAAGTGAGCATTTTCGTATTTCAAATAGTGTGTGTTTCAAGTTACGAGTGGTGAACAAAGCGAACAAGTGTTTTTGTGAATTAGTGTTTGTAAATAAGTGTTGTGTGCATTCGTGTAAATCGTGAACTGTGCTTAAATTAGAAATAAAAATTTACAATTTTTTTAATTGTGTTCTTATGTGCTTGTATCTCAACCCTACATGAAATATGTTCCATTCTTGCTGAAATAAGACTGATAGCTTTTGCTACGTTCGCAGAGAAGTGGTATTAAAATTACAGCAGAAGTGGCTGTCACAACTTATGAGGAAAAGCTTATGAACTCTATTTTGTATGTAAGGTCAGAGATCAAGGTAAAGTATGGGCTCCAAAGATTTCCTGTAGCTTATGTTCAAGGACATTAACAGGCTGGCTTAGAGGTAGACATAAATCGATGCCTTTTGCTGTTCTGGTGATGTGGTGGAAACCTTGAGATTACATAAACAATTTTGTTACTTTTGCATGACCAGTATTTCTGGTTTTTCTGGAAAAGTCAAGCATAAAGTAGAGTATATATCAACATACCTTCTGCTCTAAGGCGAGTTCCTCATGATGATACAATGCCAGTGCCAAAGCCACCAGAATGAGTACAGATCCAGACTTTTCGACTTGTGATACTACAAAGCCGCATCTAATCACTCAGGCAGAATTGAATGATTTGGTCACAGATTTGGACCTCTCTAAAACCAAGGCTCAATTATTAGGATCACAGCTTCAGCAGTGGAATCTTGAAAAGGGTATCAAGGTGTCTTTTAATAGGAAGAGGTAATCTAACATAATGACCTGTTACTCCATGAATGGTGCTTATGTTTATTGTAACAATGTCCAGGAATTAATGAATGAGTTACACCTGGAGCACATCCCCAAGCATTGCAGGCTTTTCATTGATTCATCTAAGGTCAGTTTCAAAACAGTTTTGCTCCATAATGGAAGTAAGTATCCAACTATAGTAAAACCCCGCTATTCGCGGTATCTGTATTCGCGTATTTGCGGTCGCTGATTTAATATAAAACAAAACCAAAAAAAATGTGAATTTTAAAGCGCCGTGAACATTTTCGGCCTTAAAAAAACACGGGTGTGGCTAAAATTATCTTTCCCAGTCAAAACAGCACTCAGTGGGTGGGTGGGGGGGGGAGGAGTGACAAAATTGCGAGCGTGGATGTTTCTTGCTAATCCTTGTTTAGTATGTGTTATGCGCTTGTCATGGAAGGTTTCGTCGTTTGCTTTTAATTTATATGCTTATAAACTGAATAAATTTTTCAATTTATAAATTGATATGCTTACAAAAGTGATAACTCTACCGTTTTGCAGTGTAAAAATGTCTTTTTTGAGTGTGTTAATGGAAGAAAGTGACTTTATTGTGGACAAGTTCTTTCTAACCCGTACAAAAATATGGCTACGAATAACAAGGGAAATGTGAAAAGATCAAAGAAGGTGATAACATTAGCGAATAAAATTGAGTTATTAGATAAAATTTCTAATGGTGAAAGTGTCTCCTCAGACAAAACATTATAAAATCAGTGAGTCAACGGTACGATCAATCAAGAAATCGGAAGAAAAAATCCGCCGTAGTGTCCGTGAAAACACGATAATTGCTTCAAAAATTTGCTCTGTAACTCGTGATGTTAAATTAGAAAAAATGGAAAAGGCTTAAAATCTGTGGATAGAAGACCGTCATTTCCTTCATGCATGGGCAAAAAATGTCAAATGTGTGAGAGCTATCTTTTCCATTTACTGAAGTTGTATTGGTCGTAGACACACTGTTGTCATTTGCTGTATTCACAAGATAAGAGGTGATACTGTAGGTGCACTCATGTTTTCAGGAGCTCACATTTTTCAGTTCGAACAGAAATTTCACGAGGAATGATAACATGAGCAAAGGAGTACATTTCTGGAGATCACTACCATAAAACAATTTGCATTTCCCGGTTTATTAGGCTTTTCTGTTAATGCAATCCAATTATAAACTGGTAGTAAACTCGATCTTATTGCGTTGATGATAATACCGATAGCTGGAATTCTGTGGTTTTTACTTTATTATGGTGAAATGTGTTTCCTCTTCCATGAAATCTTAAATCATATAAAAAAACATAAATTTTCAGAATCTTCTCTTCATTCCTATTTTTAATGCGCAAAATGTTTACTGCATATCTCACTTGTGCAGTTTGCGTGTGCTGTGTTTGTTGTTGTTATTGATTGCTTATATTTTTTACTGTTTTAAATTTTACAATCCAAAAAAAAAATTGTCAATGAACAGAAATATTAATTAGTATGTATATATTACAGTGCTATATTTACTGTAATATTTATTTATTTATTAGAAATTTAAGATATTTAAACCTGTGTTAGCAATTTTATTGAATTTCTAACTTTTTTTTAGTAATTGACTTACCACACTGAACTTTTTTTTTTTTTTTTTTTTTTTTGAGTTCTCTGCCCCTATCTCTATTTTTCCCATTAGCCCTGTTTTTAATGTGCGAAATGCCATAATGCATAGATTTTAAGAAGACATGTACTGCATTATAGCAGAACTGACTGTAATTAATGATATTGAAATTTCACATGATTATTTAATGAAAAAACTTTCAAGCCTACAGGCGAGTAAGGCTCCTGGGGTTGATGGCATATACCTTGTAATTTTAAGGGAGGCAGCAGTGAGTGCATTGAACCATTCAGGCTAATTATGAGAGCATCACTGGACTCAGGAGAGATTCCATTGGATTCAAAAAGTACCGATGTATCTCCAATACATAAGGGCAGTTCTAAGAGTGTAGTTGGGAATTACTGACTGGTCAGTCTAACTTCAGTAGTTAGAGTACTTCAGTACTTAGTTTGAGGTTAACACATCTGAATGGTATGCAGCATCATTTTGTAAAGGGAAAATCATGTTAAAAAATCTGGTTAGCTATTTTGACAGGATCACTCATGAGCTAGATTTAGGGAATAATTTAAACATTGTTTATTTAGATTTCAACAAAGTCTAACTCAGTCCCACAAGAGCAGTTACTTAAACTGGAACAGGTTGGAATCGCAGGAAAAATCCTTAGATAGATAGCAGGATGGCTTCAGAGCAGGATATACAGAGTATATACTTGGTAGTGTATACTTGAGGTGGAGTTGAGCTAAGGTTAGTATATAAGAAAGGGACTCGGGAGTTATGTTACAGTCAGACATGATGTTCTCTGAGGCAGAAGGTTGTGATAAATGGTTATTCCTCAGATTGGGTTAATGTGAGAAATGGGGTTCCCCAGGGATCAGTATTGGGACTACTGTTGTTTTTGATTTTCTTAAATGACATCGATGAAGGGATAGAGGGCGTGATCTCTAAATTTGCAGATGATGTAAAGATTGCTAGAGTAGTTAATGAACACCATCAAGCAGAGTGATCTAGATAGACCTTCAGGGATGGTTAGAAAGTGGCAGTTTTGCTTTAATCCAGCAAAGTGCAAGGTCTTACACCTGGGGAACAGTAACCCCAAAATAACATATACACTTGGTGTGGAGGAGTTGAACTAAGGTCAGTAATGGAAGAAAGGTGCTTGGGAGTTATGATGCGGTCAGACATGAACTTCTCTGAGCATTGTGGACAGGTTGCAAGGAAGGCCTATGGCATCCTATCAGTGATTTATCGAATGTTTGCTACTAGAAATAAGCAAATCGTAATTCCATTATACAAGGTTACTGTTAGACTACACTTGGAATACTGTGTTAAAGTATGGAGAGTGTACCTAAAAAAAAAAAATAAATAAATAAAATAAAATAGACATTGAGCTTCTTGAAAGGGTCCAAAGATGGGTAACTTGCCTGGTGAGATCAGCAAAAGAGCATCCATATGAGGAAAGACTTTGAATATGTGGGTTGTGCAGTTTGGAAACTAGGCACTTTAGAGGTACTTGATTGATGCGTTTAAGGCTCCAAGAGGAAAAATTAAAATGAACGAGTTTCACGCTTATAAATGATTCTAGAACTAGGGGCCATAAATTCAAGTTGTGCAGGTAGATGTTTAGACTAGATTGCAAGAAGTTTTACTTTAGCCAAGCAAGTTATAAATTACTGGAATAAGTTACGTACATGGGTGGTAGAGGCTGACAGTCTGTGGAAATTCAAAGGTCAGCTGGATAGTTATCTATGGGAGGAGGGAAGTGCATAGTTTGTCTATTTTATTTTCTTTTATTAAATATTTAATTTAATTTATTATTATTATTACAAATTAAGAAAATACAAATTATATGCTTCTCCATTCATGTCAACTAGACAGTACATTAGATAGGTAACTATCTAGTTGACCTTTGAATTTATTCAAACTGTTAGCCTCAATTACCTGCAAGATTAACACATTCCAGCAATTAGTGACTTGCTGGCTAAAAGAAAACTTTGTACAATATAATCTAAACCTCAACCTCTGTAATTTGAATTTACGGCCCCTAGTTCTGGAATTCTTTATAACAGTTGAAAATTCCACTTTCATTCATTTTGCTAACACCTGTAATGGGTTTATATAAACCTGAATCAGATCACCTCTGAAGTGCCTAGAAGCCTACATAATCGGAGTCTTTCCTCATATGGTTGTCCTTTTGCCAGTATTACCATTTGGGTTGCTCACCTTTGGACCCTTTCAAGAAGCTCAACATCTTTTTTCAGATGTCTCCATACTAGAACACAGTATTCCAGATGTGGTCTTACAGTCGCCTTATACAGTAATATTATGACACCCCCCCCCCATCACTACAGGATAACATTTGATAAATCATCGGTTTTCCTGGCTGCTGATTCACGTTTCTAATTGAATTGATTCATTTAGTAAACAACTTGCTTTACTCTGTAAATGGGACTTCAATTTTAATACATATTTTATAGGTACAAAAACGTCATATACACCAGAATGCTTTAATGAATTGTCCTGGACATTCTCAGACATCGGGATCTTCTTTTACTGGACCTAACCCTAAGGGAAAATTAAAAACTCAAAGTTCCCAAGACGAGGATGATTCTGCAAAAGAAAATCGTGAAGCATCTAGCCAAGGAACAGATTCCTCTAACACAACGCCAAGGATTAACAAAAAGAAGGGTATATATCAATTTTTCATCTGAATCATTGTTTTTATGGTTTGCATTTTTGGTTCTATGTTTGTATATATACATATGAAAATTAATGTAATATATTTTGCATAATATAAAACCTAATAAAAGACTTAATATATTATTTAGTCTAGTTTTACATGACCATATCTCAGGATTAAATCATCCTTTTTATATTTAATTATGTCAAACTAAGTGTTACATAATTTTTTTTTAAAATTTGCTCTAATGTAAGTTTTAATTTACTTCCCGAATGTTTAAAAACAGGAAACATTTTGGAAGGTAATATGCTATTACTGCGATGGCCAATAACAACAGAGTTAAGATGGAACAAACATCATGGAACAAAAAAAAAATTGTTCAGTACAGCATTTGAATGTAGCATATGATTGCTTCTGATCCATGCATCCATGTTGTTTGATTTGATTTAGGTCTAATAGCTTTGCAGAATCCACCTGTTCTTAAGAAATTCTAATTTTCTTGGAACTCCTATGTAAATAGCAAATTGGGAATAAAAGAATCCTTTAAAAAAGTTCCATTATTTAAAGACAATCAGTGAACTTATACATAACTAATGGTCATAAAGAAGAGCACAACTGTTGTTGATATCGCCAGACCACATAAATAGCCTGAAATGTATCTATTCTCTTGATAGTTGAAGTGATTGCATTGCTCCTTTTTTTCTCTGGAACAAATGTTTGCAATCTAGTGTGAAAGACTGAACTGAGATTGATCATAGAAGAGTAAGTGATTGTACACTTATCTCCATATGGCATTCTGGTATTATCAATTGAAACAGATTTGAATAACTGGACATGATCAGGACTCAGACCACTGGACATAGGCAGTAAACCTTCAGACTATTCTTCTGGAAGTTGTCATTCTGAAAGCTGCAAACAGCTCCAGAGACAGATAGCATGTATCTAATTTTCCTTGTTAAGCTGATAAAATGAAATTCATGTAAGCAAATTATTATTATTATTGTCCTTCTTGTTGTATTATTTGTTCCTTGCTAGCTATATATTATTTATTCCTTGCTAGCTATATATTATTTATTCCTTGCTAGCTATATATTAGTAATGAATGGGCCTGGAGTACTGGGGTCCATAGTTCAAATACAGATATATACAGTTATACCCAGTTATTTATTAACAAATAAAGTACAAATAAAATAAAATAAAAGTACAAAAACCAGTAGCTTTCGGAACGCGTGTCCCTTTATCAACTGATAAGTTAATTTATTAACTTATCAGTTGATATTTTGTCCCTTTATTAACTTATCAGTTGATAAAGGGACACGCGTTCCGAAAGCTACTGGTTTTTGTACTTTTATTTTATTTTATTTGTACTTTATTTGTTAATAAATAACTGGGTATAACTGTATATATCTGTATTTGAGCTATATATTATTTATTCAACTTGCTAGCTTCTGATGTATTATCTTGGCTACCTGGTTGCATATATGAGTGTACTCCATCTGGGTGGTCATCTTGCATCCTGGCGCCTTTGTAGCCAGGTGGGCAGGAGCGGTAGTGCGTAGCACACACTTCTTGATTAGACCGGGGTTCAAGCCCGTCACCACCAAATACGGAGGATGCAGAAAGGTCAAGGGAATGACCACCGCGTATTCCCAGAGCAATATGGCCTTAGTTGCTAATGCTCCTAAAAACCAAAAAATAATATAATAATCTTGCATCCTTTGGTGATGTCTTGGCTCGTTTCTGAGGCCATATGGCATCTGACACTCTGGGCTCTTTGGTGTGTATTTTCTATAGTTTTTGGTGTTGATGTTTTGATTACCTGGTCTTGGATAGCAAGCATGAATCCTTCAGTGTTGGGGAAGAGTGTCCTACTCGTGGCTGTGCATTAGAAGCCATTTTATCTGTTGTCTTGATGGAGGTCATTGTAGTGTTTACCATGGAGTGTCTTTGCCTATCTTTCTAGCTTTGTTCTGTCTGTGCGGGAGGGGGACTCTTTGCTTAGGTTGAATGGGGTATGCCACTGTCTATCTTCCTTATCGTAGAGTGTTGCTGTATTTTTCTGGAAGTAATCCTTCAGGTTAGCTATCGCTGTCTTCTGTTGCTTGGTCTATCAGGTTCCTTCCTCCCTCTTTCCGAGCTATTGTCAGTTTCTCCCTGGCTGACTTTGGGTGGTGTTGCCAGCTCTTTGTCATCATTGTCCTTGTCTTTCTCATAATATCCTCCAGATTTGTTTAAGTCCAATCTGATACTGAAAGAGTATGTTAGCACTAGG
The DNA here is from genome assembly GCF_048544385.1 of Mastigoproctus giganteus. Taxonomy (NCBI): domain Eukaryota; kingdom Metazoa; phylum Arthropoda; class Arachnida; order Uropygi; family Thelyphonidae; genus Mastigoproctus; species Mastigoproctus giganteus. The sequence goes on from NC_143577.1 coordinate 57,317,668, forward strand.
GCTGCATAGGTGTTTATGATTTTAGCTGTGTTCCCCCATTCAGCTTGGTTTGATTCAGCTGATGCAATCTGTGGGTCTTGCATTTGCCTAGACCAAATTCCATCAATATGATTGCTGAATTCTTCGGTGATCCAGTTTGTTTGAGTTGCTCCTTATCTGTTGCATAGAGCTTGATGTCATCCATGTACATCAGGTCGGAGAAGGTGTACAGTTTTTTTTAGTTCCTTTTCTGAGGTTATATCCATGTTTGCTGTTGTTGAGCTTAGTGGATGTCGGGTTGAGTTCTAGACAGAACCAACCACAGTGGGCTCAGGGCATCTCCCTGAAAAATTCATTCCTCTCCTGATGGGGGGATTGGATTGGTCTGGTTATGATTTTCTCGACCTTGATGATAGTACTCCATTTTGTCATGGTTGCTTCTAGGAAGTTTGTCACTATCGGATTGACTTTGTAGATCATTAGCGTCTCTGTTAGCTAGCTATGAGGTGTGGACTCGAAGGACTTGTGGTAATAGATGTAGGCCATGTACAGATGCAGTGCTTCTTTGTAGGCTTGCTCTATAACTGTGGCATCAATAATTAATTGCTGCTTGCATCCTTTCTGCTGTTCGGCCATGATGTTCTGGCTCACCAAGTGGTCTGATATCTTCTTGGTTATGCAGCTGGTCAGGATTTTGTACATTGTTAGGAGACAGGTGATCTGCCTGTAATTCACCAGATTTTTTTTATTTTGGTCTTTAGCCTTCAGATATGTGATTCCTTGAGTAAGAAATTCTGGATTCCTTATCATTCGGGTGAACTTCCCTGCTAGGTGTGTGTGTGTGCGCAAGTGAGCTTTTACCAGTAGTTGTGGATGTTATCTATTCCTGGTGTTCACCAGTTGTGGGATTTCCTGATGAACTATTGTAATTCTTCCATTCTCTTACCATTGTGTGTCCGGCACCTCCTTAGCCAGGTGGGAAGGAGCAGCAGTGCATAGCACACGCTTCTTGATTAGACCGGGGTTCGAGCCCGTCACCACCAAATACGGAGGATGTGGAAAGGTCAGGGAATGACCACCGCATATCCCGGAGCAATATGGCCTTAGTTGCTAATGCTCCTAAAAACCAAACAACAACAACAACAACCTTGTGTGTCCTTGGTTTTATTTTAATCTAGTTCCATCCAGGATGTTGTCTTGCTTCATTGCTCCATATGTTGCCCCAGAAACTCCTCGATCATCTTCTGCTCTGGTGGTCCATTTCTGTCTTTCTTCACCTTGTCTGATACTCCTATAGAAGGCTCTTTGGTTTTCATCAAATATTTGGTTGTTTATTTCCCTCTGGGAGTTCTCTTTGTATTGGTGTAGTCTCTTGCTGAGTTCAAGAAGGTTCTTCTGCAGTGTGTTTAAGTATTCTCCTGTTCTCTGATTTTGGTCTTGTGTTTGCTTTGGGCATTCTCTCTCTTGAAGATGCTCTTCACTTTTCCAATCAATTTCTTGCTCCTATTACCCTATTGTTATTGGGTCTATTGGCCCATGTTGACTCTTAATTCTTCTGTCTTCTGTTGGAGCCTTCTTTTCCAAGCTGGTGGTCCTTTGTGTTTTCATTTCTTTTGCTGCTGGTCACTTGTTTCTCTTCCATTAATTCTAGTGGCTGCTATGGCAGCACATTATATGGCTTCCAGTGTTGCACCATTGTTGTTGAGGTAATGTGGTATTATTTGCCAATTGAGGTGGTATATGACTCTTCACAGGATTCTGTTGGGTCTCTGCTTCAGTATCACATGGGCCTTTGTGGGGTCCATTTCTTTGAATTCTGTTAGGGCCTTCTTCCACTCGTCTCCTATTTTGACTATCATGACCTCATCTCTTTCCATATCAGCTGCCCTGGGTTGTATTTCTTCTTGCCCTTTATACTCTTGTTTCATGTTGTCCATGTTCTTTGTAGTTGATGATTGCCCACGTCTTGATTGATTTTTTTCCAAAATTACAGGAGCTATCATGTGCTTTGTGATGATGGTCCTTCTCTGGTCCACTATTTGCTATTCAGTGACCTGAATAGGAATCATTCCATCCACTTGGTATGTAGTCTCAGCATGTACATTGTCATATTGGTCTCTAGCTTTGTTATTCCATAGTATGCTTGCATGATGAACATATTCATTTCAGTGCTCCACTCATATGTTTGTTTTTTTTCTTCCTTCCTGGGTAATCACTAGTTCAGTTGCGCAGGAAACACTTCCAGTTAGTTGGGCTGCCCTTCCCTTCTGGTAGCCATATTTGGGACAGCACCACTTGCCCCACTGTCTTCCTTGGAAGAGTCTCTGACTTTTCAAACTGATCCCTCTGCCTAAGGCCTGAACGCAAGTGACTTTATTCTGTGCCACATTCGATGCAGTGTGATTATTTCTCTTCATCATCCATTGTGGAGGTGGACCTTTAGCTTTGGATTACGTCCAGTATTATTATTATTGGGTTGCAGGGGAATAATTCATTGTAGAAGTTGAAACCAAATAAATGTGAGATGTGTTACTGTAGCTATACAATTATGGAAAACATTCTTCTCTCTAAAAGAGCAGTGCCACATACTTGGTGCTGAGTCTATGTCTATCTTAGAGACAAAAGAGAAATACCGTCATCCATAGTTCTGTGTAAGTCCTATCTTTTAAAATTGTATAACATGTCCTCAGTGGCAGCCTAATTGGCACGTTACTTTGCAGGTGCTATTTGTTTGGAGAGATCTGAGTTTGATTCCCATCAATGACTGGAGGAATTTTAAATTCTCTTCATTTGAAGCTCTAGTTAGCCAATCTCAGGTGGAGGGAGTAAGGGTTATTTTAGAAATTTGTCAGCCTGGAGAACATGCAAATTGTCTTGTGAACACTCCTACAGATTAATATACTTATGGTTATGAACATGTGTTAAGGGCCACTAACTTAAATATTTATATTATTTTATATAAATTGTATAGCATCATCAGAACAGGCAAATCTGCATTTACAAGATGTATAGCGATTTAAAAAAAAAAAAAAAAAAAATTACACCCTTTAATCTGAAAAATCCTCCATTATTACATGTAAGTGTTAGTGAATTCTTAGCCACTTCTTTCAGTAAAATAGATAGTATTGGTTCCTTTTTGTGTTTTTTTCACTTTTAAATCTGTAAATTTTCCTTCCAGAGTTTTTACAAATTCATTTATGATAAAATAATTATGCTTGAATCAAGTCTTCTTCCTTAAGTATATTCTTATGCAGATGTGGGTGGTTTGAATAAATTCAAGGAAGAAATTCTTGGAGGGGGATGGTTGGGCAAGGGTTTTTTTTTTTTTTTTTTTTGCTGATACTCTATAAGCTTTCTTTCTTACATCATTTTCGACTACTAATATTAAATCTTGTTTTTCATAATCTATGTCTAGCCTGTCTTATTTATCAACATGGACTTTACAGACTATTTTATACATTTCATATTGATTACAAACTACAGTTGAACTTGGTTTTAACGAGCATCAAGAGACCAACAAAATTTCCTATATCAGCAACGAGTTACATCTACCTCTTATTTTTTTAAATTCTTAACTTGATAAAAAGATGGATTCAAGAGAGAAAAAGATAATATACTGTACCTATTTGTATTAATATGCTTGTATAAATTACAATACACTTAATATTAAACATTTGTCTGTAATTTTAAAACCATACACTCAGTACTAAACACAATTTATTTCTCCTTAATTAAAAGCAATACTAATTAATAACAAACATGATTTCAGTTAGTCTTTTTATTTATGAATCTTAAAATTGATGTTTGTAACCTTGCACTTTCTAAAATTTTTTCCCCCGGTTATTTTCATTTCCAGTGCCAATATATAAACATGTTTATTCTTCCACAATGTTGATACTGTTGAAGAGGACAAAGAAAACTTTTTACATGCTTTAACATTTCTTGCACCACATTCTAACTCACAAATAATTTAGACTTTTTCGCAAATTGAGAGAGACTTTCTTTTGTTAGTAGATCTGTTTCTGAGGGAAGGGTTCATTGCTAACTGATTTTACTTTAAAATGACAGTAAGGTGATCTGCATACAAACAATTATCATTTTCAAAATTCTTAGAAGTTCTGACAAATTTATGGTTCAGGAATACAAGACAATCTTGAAATAGAGTAATGCAACCATAGAAATTACAAGCGGAACGGCAGTGCACTATTGTATAGCCTCGTCCACGAATGGACAAGGCTAGGCCCCTAAATAAACCGGCCCCTAATCTGCTGTGGTGGTCAAAAATGAAAGGACCGCCCCTTTCATTTTTGTTTATTTCAAGAATTGGGTTTTTCAACTACCTGAGCAATTAAGAATGTTTGCATAGTTACCAAAATTTGTATGGTATATCCGTGTAGTACGCTCGTTATAACAGTGACCGATTGTATGGGAATACGCGTAAATTAAAATCAGTATGGCTTTTTGCTCATTACAGCCATTATCTCGTTATTTTTGTGCTCATTATAACCAAGTTCGACTGTACGTACATTTCATATTGGAAAGGGTCTCTTGATAATCTATAGATATTCAAAGTAGCCTTATTTCAGATACAAATTTAATTTTTTTTTTTTTTTGGTCATCTATTTTTGTTAAATTGATTATAAATGATCATAATTCTATGTTGCATTCCTTGAAACAGTAGGATTTGTACCACAAAATAAATCTGTCAGTAGTTTGGCCTCTGTCTGCAGGGTATATTGTATGGTATCTTTGACAAGTCCTTTACAAAATACAGACCACAGTGATCGCGTAACAAAGAACTGGCAGGTCAACCACAGAACCCTCAGACAAGTGATGGTGCATACCATTCTGCATGCCAAAAATAAGCTTAAACAAAAAATGTGTTTACATGCCACAGAAAAAAAATTTTTTTTTTTTTTTTTTTTTTTTGAGTCAAAAGTAGAAGGGAATCACCAAAAAAGAGAAGAATAATGATATCCAGCTCAGGACTCTGGGTGTGCCAAGCCCGTACTCACCAGATGTGAGCCCCTGTGGTTATATTTAGGTAGGGAAGGACCCAGACAATAGGAATACTGTAGCTTGTTATTAAAAAAATAAAAAAAATTTTAAATGTTTCTAGTGAACTTTTTTTCCTGTATAATTCTGCACATAATTACACCACCAGCCAGCTTTAAAGAAAACAAGTTGCTAACTATCTTCAAAATATTTAAACAAATCAGTAAGGTGAACAGTTATAGCCACATATGAACATTTGAAAGCCACCAGTCAAAATAGGAGTCAACTGGATCAAAGACAGATTTTCGATTATTTTATTTCAATCTTGCTGAAAATATATATTGACTAACTAGTTTCCAAACACTTCACAGATTTTTGAAACTAGTGTTAGTGTTAGATATATGGTGCAAGAAAGAACTAGATTTCTGCAGCATCGGCAAAAAAAAAAAAATATAAAATAAATAAATAAAAAAAAATAATAATTAATAAATAACAAAACTACCCAGTCTAAACCTTTTCCCCTGTAATTTGAATTTATGGTTCCTAGTTCTGGAATCATTTATAACAGTAAAAATTTCATCTCATTCATTTTACTTTCACCTCTTAGAGCCTTAATATGCCTCAATGAAGTCTCCTCTAAGGTGCCTAGTTTCGATGCTCTGCATCCAACATATTTGACGTCTTTTCTCATATGGACACCTTTTGTCAATCAAATCAGGTGAGTTACTCATCTTTGGACCTTTCAAGAAGCTCACTGTTTTTTTTTTTTTTTTTTTTTTTTGAGGTGTGCCCTCCATACTTAAATACAGTATTCAAAGTGTGGTCTTACAAATGTTTTATACAGTGGGATTTTGACCTCCCTATTCCTACAAGCAAATATTTGATAAATCATTGATAGGATACCATGGGCCTTCCTTGCTATCTGCCTATGCTGCACAGAGAAGTTTTCATGTCCAGCCATATCATAACTCTGAAATCCCTTTCTTTCTCCACTGTTTTTAATTCACTCTTATGTATAAGGTCTTGCATTTTGCTTCATTAAAACATAGCTGCTGCTTTTCCAACCATTTCTGAAGTCTATCTAAGTCACCTTGAAAGCCTGCTTGGTGTTAATCATAAACTACTCTAGTGATCTTGACATCATCTACAAATTTTGGCATCACACCTTCTGTACCCCCATCAATATCATTTAAGAAAATCAAAAATAAGAGTGATCCCAGTACTGATCCTTGAGGAACCGTACTTCTGACTTTTACACCAATCTGAAGAATATCCATTAATTAATAATTGCAAATCTTTGCCTCCTCCCTTATAGCCATCCTGCGATCCCTCTGAGGGTTTACCCTATGATATAAGCATGTTCTACCGTGCCGAAAAAAATTCTTGTGCCACCTTTGTTTAAATATATTCCATCTCTGCAAAATGGATTCCTTTTATGTATGGGTGTGGGCCACACTGATACCTCCCACCCTAGATGGCCTTAGTCTTTGCTATAATGGACTTGCCTGTACATTTATAGCAATGATTTATTTATTTAATGTTCATTGTTATTTGTCTGAGACAAATTGCAGTGAACTCTATTTCACTGATGGAGCAGAGAGGAAGGTTTCTATAAAACAACTATTGTAATTATTATTAATGATTGGCTTTGCAGTGTAGTGTTAGCAGTTATTTAAGTTAATTCCTTAGCATTATGTTACATCAAGAATTATTGGTGTAACATTGTAGTTATCTGGGCCTGGTATTTCACTGACATCTATAGCAATAGTTAATAATAATTATAATAATAATAAAAAAATCACAGATTTTTGAAATTAGTATTAGTGTTAGCCATATGGTGCAAGGAAGACCTAGATTTCTGCTGCAACAGCAAAAAAATAAAAAATAAATTAAAATAATAGTAATAAATAAATAAAATAAACTACCCAGTCTAAACTTCTCCCCCTGTAATTTGAATTTATGCTTTCTGGTTCTGGAATCATTTATAACAGTGAAAATTTCATCTCATTAAATTTACTTTCACCTGTTAGACCCTTAATATGCTTCAACGAAGTCTCCTCTAAAGTGCCTAGTTTGGATGCTCTGCATCCAACATATTTGAAGCTTTTTCTCATGTGGACACCTTTTGTCAATTATTATTATTATTTTTGGTCCAGTATATGATCCCTACTTTGGGATCATAGTTTGGACCAATGCCGAGCTGGAGGCAATTATGAGATCAACTAGGATAATGATGACCAAGAGTCACCAACACTACCCGAAGTTACCCATTTATTTGAGAGATTGGATATAGCCCGGAAAGAAGGAGGGAGGGAATTGACTGACTTCATTTAACAAGGAAAGGCTATGATTAAGAACCTGCAGTATTACTTCTAGGAAAACATAGCATCAATCTACCGAGTCATAAGAAAGACAAACAGTATACACAATGGTCATCCTTAACAAGGAGCCCCACTCAAACAAAAAGAAGAAACAAAGACAGAAAGATGGGCAGAGAAGGCACTCCATGGCAGACACTACGGTGACCTCCATCAAGACTACATAAATAAGGTGACGCCCAGTGTATGGTTTGTGAATGGGAAGCTCTTCTCCAAGGCCGACGTATTCGTGGTTGACATCCAAGACCAGGTAATCAACACCACAAAATATATCACCAAGAGCCTTGGTGTGACAGGTGACATGAAACATTAGAAACTAGTGTAAAAATACCAGTTGATCAAAGAAAGTGTACCATGCTACAAGTACTAATCTCAGGATGTACTGGAAACCACTACTTTTAGACTATACTGGAACTGTGCCATAATAACGGACAAAACGATACTGCACATAACCCTCATTGACAAGAAGGAAATGGCTACCTACCTGATTGACATAGTGGTGCCCAATGCCAGAAACCCCAGGAAAACCTATGAGGAAAAGATCTGGGAGTACACAGACCTAAGAGACCTAAGATAAGTTTTTTAGCTATAGCAAAGGCGCTGGTTTGAAATTTCTAATATTACATTTAATATTAAATGTAATTTGATATTACATTTAATCAAAGAAATGTGGCATGCAGAACAAATAATGACCATCCTGATCACTGTCAACCACTGGCATGGTGCCAGAGAGCCTCCATAAGAATCTAGCAGAAATAGGTCTTCCAGGGAACACTTACATGGAACTCTAGAAAGCCTTGATCCTGAACACCTGTAGGATAGTAAGAGTGTTCCTCAACTAACAATAATACAGTAAACCCCCACTATTCGTGGTATCTGTATTCGCGGTTGCTGATTTAATATAAAATGAAACCTAAAAAAAATGTGAATTTTAAATCGCCGTGAACATTTTCCACCATAAAAAGACATGGGCGTGGCTAAAATTATCTTTCCCGGTCAAAACAGTGCTCAATGGGTGGGGGGGCCAGGGGTGACAAAATCGCGAGCGTCAATGTTTCTCGCTAATCCTTGTTCAGTATGTGCTATGCACTTGTCATGGAAGTTTTCTTGATTTGCTTTTAATTTATATGCTTATAAATTGAATAAATTTATCAATTTATATCAATTGAATAAATTTATCAATTTATAAATTGATATGCTTACAAAAGTGAAAAATCTACCATTTTGCAGTGTGTTAGTGTAAACAGACTTTTTCGAGTGTGTTAACAGAAGAAAGTGACTTTATTGTGGACAAGTTCTTTTTTATCGCCTACAAAAATATGGCTATGATTAACAAGGGAATTGTGAAAAGATCAAAGAAGGTGATGACATTAGCGAATAAAATTCAGTTATTAGACAAAATTTCTAATGGTGAAAGTGTCTCGTCAGTGTCGAAACAGGTGCCCCCGTAGCCAGGTGGGAAGGAGCAGCAGTGCACAGCACACGCTTCTTGATTAGACCGGGGTTCGAGCTCGTCACCACCAAATACGGAGGATGTGGAAAGGTCAGGGAATGACCACCGCATATCCCGGAGCAATATGGCCTTAGTTGCTAATGCTCCTAAAAATCAAATAACAAAACAGTGTCAAAACATTATAAAATCAGTAAGTCAATGGTACGATCAATCAATAAATCAGAAGAAAAAATCCGCCGTAGTGTCTGTGAAAACGTGCTAATTGCTTCAAAAATTTGCTCTGTAACTCGTGATGTTAAATTAGAAAAAATGGAAAAAGCTTTAAATCTGTGGATAGAAGACCGAACTCAAAATAAAATTCCCTTAAGTTCACTCATCATTCGTGAAAAGGCAAAACACCTTTATCAACACTTTAGCAAAACCTGTGATAGCACTGGCGGGATAAGTTTTTTAGCTATAGCAAAGGCGCTGGTTTGAAAGATTTGTTTGAAATTTCTAATATTACTTTTAATATTAAATTATTTCTTATTTTCATTTTGATGCTTTATGCTTGCATTTCACTATGTACTGTCTATGTACATAGTCATATTATGAAGGTACATATAATACATACATAGACAAAATTTTAGACTAGTTTTTCTTATATATGAAATTTCATACTTTTGAACAGAACCTCTTTATTACTATGGGAGCCATAACTCGGTATTCATGGCATTTCTCAGGAAGTAACCCCCGTGAATAGTGGGCGTTTACTCTAATACGAACCGGACACAACTAACCACCCCATGCACTTGGTACTAGTACCCATCATGGAGCAGGAAAAAAAAAAAAAAAAAAAAAAAATCCTATAAAGGAGAAAGTTTTTTTTTTTTTATAATGATAATTAGAAAGCCCAGTCTGCTACATAGTTTGCTTATACATAACTTAATATTTCCTTGGCTGCCTCTTTCACCAGCATGTCACTTGTAAATTACGAATGAATTCAGAATATTTCCTTCTCTGAGCTAAAACTGACAAAACAGATATTTGAATAGATTCAAACGGTAAAATAAAAACTGCACATTCACCACCATATGAGAGAGAGAGAGAGATTTGTGTTATACGTAGTGAAGAGTGTTTTTTATTTCCCACTTAGACTAGCAAACCCTTGTTAATGTGAACAAGCTCATCAACACAAGTTAAAATTTTGTTTCGTAATTTTTTAGAGTTCTCTGAATACGTTTGGTCCCCTATAACATGTTTAATTATTTTTCAGGAACAAAACAAAAATGGGTACCCCTTGATATAGAACCAGCGAAAACAGAAAGGAGGAAACCTGGCAAAGGGGGCAATGATAGAATGTCCCGCTACAGACAAGATAGAGATGATCGGGACTTAAAAAAAGAAGATAGAGGAAAAGATAAGGATGAGAAGCAGGGAAATGAGTGGTCTGGGGATTCTGGTATTAAGGGTAAGTCCAGTGTTTACAAATGAAAAATGGGTTCTTTATTTCCCAATATATTTGGTGATCTCCTGATTTATGAACATCAGATCTTTTGAAAGATCTGATGTTCATAAATGATATGTTAAAAAATCTGATCTTTCATCAGATTTTTTGACATATCAAATCAAAGAATTTTTGATTTGATATGTCAAAAGGTTTAATTTTTACAAACTTTTTCTCAACTTCAACTCATGAGACTTGCCCTTTAAATAAAAGTAAAATGAATGAGAATTTAACACTTCTGTGTTCGTGTTTAATGTATGTTATTCATACTTTAAAACCACTTGAAAGTATACTTAAATTAAAACACTATCATGAATTTTAGAGCTCTCACAATGCAAAAACAGAATATCCCAGTCTTATTTATTTATTATTTCCTCTTTTTTATTAAAAATGATCAGAAACTGGCTTGCTCTAAATACTAAAGCTACAGGTATGCAATACTTTGACTTTGTTATATTGAGCAATCAAAGGCACAGGTCTAATAAGATGAAACTTTGGCAAAAATGATTTTAAAAGTATATTTAAGCTGGACTTTCAATATAGTCCTGGTGCGTGCATGGGTTGTGTGCATGCACGCACACACATAAAATATGTGAGAGTTGGAAAAGAATGCCAATAATGTTGCTATATAATTTTGATGACTATGATGGAGTTTAAAATTTATTATTGTACAGTGTGCATTTATTTTATTAAATTTTGGGTGACGTTAAAGAATTTTTGTTGATATACAATACAGTACATAATGACTGCAATGGAAATTTCAGAAAAGGGGGGGGGGGAATTAAATGTGTAAGTGTAGACCAGTGGTGTACAATCTTTTCCCATACAGGGGCCATATTCAAAGTTAGATTTGTTTTGGGGGCTGCACTGAGTGATTTGAGAAAAAATTAATGTGTTACATTTTCCATATCTTGTTACATGTAAAAGGAAGTTTCTATTTTCATGTTACCATTTTTTATTTTCAGGATGTATATATGAAAAAATGCAAATTCCCAACACTTTTAGGCACAACAAATCTGTCAGTGATTTATTTTTTAGATTTTATTAAAATTATAAAAATGACTGACTTTTGTTTTTTAAAAAAATACTTTACTTTTGCTTTTCAGTGCTCACTTTACAAAATTTACAACCTGAAAAGGATCATTGCTTTTCAATATTAAGGTGAATAAATAGATATAATGATTTCAATTTGATACACCTCAAATTGAAAATATTCAAAAAATTTTATTAAGTACAATACACAACATTTACTGAACAAAACTTAACACTTAATGAGATGATTGAGGCTGGATATTTTTAGATAATTGCTGAAAAGTTGGTTGGAAATTTGTGATACCAATTGTCAGCACAGAATGAAGGTGCTCATCTGTTATTCTGTTTCTTTTTAAATATTTATTTGATTTCATGCCCAAGCACGGTACTAAGTACTATAGGTTCTAATACCTCTCGTGTTTGGGGTTCACATAAAAAAAAAAAAAAAAAAATTATTTGATTTCATGCATGAAAAAATTTGCTTGCGAAAACCTACTTTGATCTGAACAAAGTAGGCAATTTTCTCTTATTAGCAGAAAGTCTTCAGATGGGAGAGCCTTGTAAAAATCAACCAGTTTATTTTTGCAGTCCATATACTTATTTTTGAACCATGTTTTGGCTTGAAGATCAATAATTTCAAGTTTCAAGGTGGTATTGTAGTTTACAGCCATAAAGTAGTCTTTTCAAACCCGTCAAAAAGTAATTGCAAAAATGCAATGATTCTTTAAAAATGTTTCTTTTTTAGCTTGGTACAACATTCAAAGTGAACTGAATTGTCTTGTTCAATTTGGAATTTAAATAATAACTTATCTAAAATGATTTGATGTTGCCATACAAATCAGAGACCAAATTTCCTTTCCCGTGTAGTTTTAGATTAAGAGCATTTAAATGACTAGAAATATCTATAAGCACGGCTGTGCAAAGGTACTTGGGGGCCTGGACGAAAAAGGGGTTAAGGGGCCTCATTTATGTTGAGACTTTGATACCACCCTGGTGCAGTGCATCCAAAGGGGCCCCCCCCCCATTTACATGGCCCTGTATGTAAGAATTTCAAGATCAAACAGCCACTCCATATTTGATAGTTGTTTTATTGGTTTCCCTTTTTTCTGTCATAAAAATATCAATTTCATGACTCAGTTTAAAGCAATTGATTCACGACATAACACTTTGCCATGACTAAGCCATCCCACTGCACCTTCATATTCAGCTTCAATTTCTGAAAGAAACTTGTGAAACATATGGTGATTAAGGCCATGTGATCTTATAAAATTTACAGTTGAAATAACTACATTCATAACGTGTTGGAGATCCAATACTTGCCCAATGTAGTGAATTACAGTCGGAGGTTCAGCTCCGATATCTGTCATTTTCTTGGTTATTCTGCCCATAAGCCCAATGTTTTACCAGTCATATTTTTTGTACAGTCGGTTGTGACTCCTACCAGGTTTTTACTATTTAATCCTAACTTTTCAATAGATTGGCAAAAATGTTCAAAATGATTTTCACTTGTAGTTTCTGTTCTGTTCTGTTTTTTTTGTAGTTCTGTGCATACTCTGTAGATCAGCTAAACCTTCAACTCGTACAAAATTATCTTAATTCCACTTATGAAGATAAGGAGTTGGGCTGTGTCATTTACATCGGTACTGTTGTCCAGTGACATACTATAATATTTCATTTGTTTATATTTTCCAAAAGTTGTTCTAACAAATTCTTTCCAATATCTTCTCAATATCAGCATAATAGTTTGTTGAAGCAAACTAATGTGTTGTTTCATTGTTTGTTTCTCTGGAAAAATTTCTTCCACTTTTAACAAATTCACCATCACTGAATGGTTTACTTTCAAAAGTGATCAAATATGCAACTTGATTAACTGGCACTTACAGCAGATAAATTTCTTGACTAATATGTTTTCAGTGTGCTTTGTTGTTTTCTTAATTTGTTTTGTAACTTTGAACACTTCTTTTTGCAACACTCCTTTATATTGACAAACATTAGCATTAGTAGAGGCATATGATACAAGAAAGCAAGCTTATGCAGCATCAGCCAAAAAAAAAAAAAAAACGCTCCCATTTCACCCCTCCATTTGTTCCAAATACCAGTCCAGTTCAGCCTTAAATTTATTTAGGCTATCAATTTCCACAACAAAGGATGGAAGTCTGTTCCACCAACCAACTACCCACTGGCTAAAGGCAAAATTTCCGCACATCTATCCTACATCCAGCTTTCCTCAGTTTGAATCTATGCCCTCTCAAGTGATTATTTTGAGCAAGAGGAAGAATCCCATTAGCATTGAGCATGCTGAAACCATTCAAGGCCTTATACACCTCAGTCAGATCACCTCGCAGGTGCCTAGTCTGCAAACACTGCAATTTGCAAAACTTAAGCCTTTCTTTGTAAGACCAACCCTTTGTCCCATTCACTAACCTTATTGCCCTTATTAAAATGAGGCCTCCAGACCTATATACAGTACTCAAGGTGTGGCTTGACCATTGCCTTATACAAGGGGATAATCACCTCCTTATCCCTGCTAGAAAAATTCCTGTACATCATTGACAAGACACTATGAGCTACTCTTGCAAACTGTCTGCACTGCTCAAAAAACTTCATATCTGCCTGCACAATTACCCCCAGTTCATTTTTGTTCTCTACCACTGTCAGTGTAGTACCACAGAGTTGATACGTCACTCTGGGGTTACTGCTTCCCATATGTAGTACTTTACATTTGTCAATGTTAAACTTCATTTGCCACCTCTCAGCCCATCTGCTCAACTTTTCTAGATCCTGTTGCAGCAGCGTACTGTCATTAGTGTCCTTAACAACCCTGCCAACCTTCGTATCGTGTGCAAACTTGGACATTAAGCTTGATATACCATCATCAATATCATTTATAAATACAGAAAACAACAATGAACCCAACACTGAACCCTGAAGGACTCCACTAATAACATTAGTCCATGATGAGCAGTGTCCATTACTTACCACTCTGTCTTCTCCCACTCAACCATCCCTTTATCCATAGCAGCAATTTGCCTCCATTGTCACACAGCTCCAATTTGTTCAGCAGTCTTCCATGTGCAACAGTATCAAAAGCCTTTCTAAGATCCAAATATATGACATCTAAGTTATTCCCTGCATCCAGTTCCTTTGTGACCATATCATAGTATCCAATCCAATTGGTGAGACAAGACTTCCTCTTAAACCATGCTGTGGCCGAGCTGTAACTGAAGTCCTGTCTAGATGATCCTGAAGTGCCTCCATTAATTTTCCTGGAACAGAAGTTAAACTCACAGGTCTATAATTACATGTCGCCCTTTTTGATCCTCCTTTGTGAATTGGGGTCACATTTGCACATCTCCAGTCCATGGGTACCTCCCCTGAGTCCAAAGAAGCTCTTATAATTATGGATAAAGGTTTGCTTACTTCCTTTGCTGCCTCCTTTAATATAACTGGATAGATCCCATCCACCCCTTGGAGGGCACTGACTCTCTTTAAAAATTACAGCTGTGAATTACAGGCTCCGAAAAGCGATGTTTGCCATTTTATTTACCTAATTGTTATTTTATATTGAACTTTATAAGTAGCTATATAGTTCTAGATATGCTGGTTATTTTTAATTTAGATAAGAGTTTTTTAGATTACTATTTAATGTACATAAAACCGTGTTTCGTTCGAATTTTGCAGCCATATTTTTTGTATAGACTGGTAGGGAATTCAAATTTTTTATTGTGGTAACTAGGTAGCTTTAACGTAAAATTATATAGCGTAATTCGCATCAGTGCATTTACTATCCTATTAGATAGTGAAGTATTGACAATTGATTAAATTTAGTGATCTTATTAATTTAAAATATCATGCCCCAGACTAGAGCAGAAAAGCAACGGGCACAAAGTGGCAGGAGTGCTGTTACTTGGGGAAGAACTGGGGGGAGGGGGATACTCTAACACATCACAGCCTAAAAAAATGTGCAACTTGTGAAATGTTTGCCAAACTCTCTGGAATGGAACATGATCTAGCCAAGGAGGATGTCTTTGTGTGTGTGCCAGGTGCAGAGTGTCTAGAAATTAGGCATCAGCTCAGCGTTCTGATGGGTGTCTATGAGAGCTTGAGGTGTAGGTAGATGCCCTCAAAGAAATTGAGGGGCCTATCAAGCTCTCAGCTGCCCAACTAAACGCCAGAGCTCACTCCTGGGCATCAGGCAACACAGCGGCAATCTCCAAGGCAGAACGCTGGTCCCACAGGAGTTAGTTATCGTCGGTGATTCTATTGTCAGGGAGACAGGGAATATATTGTGTAAAAAGGATAGATGGAATAGGACCAGGGTATGTCTGCCAGGGGCAAAAGTCGATGTTGTAAAGCATATATCATCTTTCAAGGGCACAAAGGAGATCTGCAGATTTATTTAACAAGTACAGGTTAATGTTGCAAAAAAGTCATGAATTAGGGTTAAATTTGAAAGTGTCTGCAATTTTGCCCAGACACAGTAGGAGGAGTACATGATGACAGCCTTGTCAATCAATTCGGCCCTGGAGGAAATGTGCAAGGCTCAAGGGGTAAAATTTTTTTTTCAGCCTGGTCTGTGCTTGTTAACAGGAGAGACTGCTTCTACAGGGATGAGATACACTTAAATAGAAAGGGTGCAAGAATATTTGCTGATGCTATCGAGGCAGTGTTAGGTGTGTCGAAAAATTGCTAGCTTGGGGGAATTCACTGATTAAAAGTAGCTGCAGGCAGAGGCGAAGGTGATTCTTGCACTACTTCAATTAGAATAAGCAGCGGCGTGGAGTGTGAGGGCTGTTGGGGGTTTCAGGGAATGACGGGATTCATCGTGAAACAGGTGTATATATGGGATGTGTTAGGGTGACTAATAATAAGAATGGGTACATGTATACTTGCATGTACCTATATACATGCATGTATACAATGCTAGAAGTATAGTAAATAAATTTGATGAATTTGAAGTGTTGGTCAAGACATTAAAGGTGGATATTGTTGGGATAGCAGAGACGTGGTGTCACACAGATATAAGGAATGCAGAACTGGAATTTGGGGAGTACAATGTGTACAGAAAAGATTGACAGGATAGGAAAGGAGGAGGTGTTATGCTGTAAATTAAGTAAAACATAAAATCAAAAGAAGTGCATCCAGTTGATACAAATGAACAGTGCACTGTTGAGTCAGTTTGGTGTGACATAAGTACTGCGAAAGCAAAAATAAGAGTAGGAGTGTGTTATAGGCCTAATGGCTCGAATGAGTACAATGAACAATTGTACAGAGAAATAGTGGGCTAGTAAATCAGAATGCATTATAATGTGGGATTTTAACTTCCCAGATATAGACTGGAACTTATGGTTTGGTCACTCGCACACTAGTAAGACTTTTGTGGATTTATTGGATGATTGTTTTCTGCAGCAGCATGTTCGAGAGGCAACCAGAGAGGGTAATACTCTTGATCTGGTTATAAGCAGTGATCATTCATGTATTAAGAATTTCCAGATAAAGGGAACCATTAGGTGGCAGTGATCACAGTGTACTGATGTGGGATTTACTTAAAGGTATAATTACCATCAGGGGTAAAGGAACGGGTTTTTGCTTCCGTAAAGGTGGCTATAGCGGTTTCAGACAGTTTTTAAATTCTGTACAATGGGACCACCTGATGATGTTACCAACAGCAAAATTCTAAGTGGGAAGCATTCAAGGAATTAATCATGGAAGCCACTAAACGTTTCATACCTATTAAGAAATATTGTTCAAGAAATATTAGGCCTAAATGGTTGTCAAATGAACTAATGAGACTCGTGGCAGAGAAGAAAAATGCATGGGATGCATATAAATTATCAGGCGACACAGAAGCCTATGATATATATAAGCTAGTCTGTAATCAAGTCACAATGGAGGTTAGGCAGGCGAAGGCAGATTACGAGAAATCTTTGGCAAAGGATGCTAAGAAAAACAGCAAGGATTTCTTTATTATATAAACTCTAAAAGGAAGGGGATGAATCTGATTGGTCCACTTGATATCGATGGTTCAACTGTTTATGATCCTGCTCAGATAGCAAACAAACTGAATGAGTATTTTGCATCTACATTCACACATGAGAAGTTATTAAGGTTTAAAAATGCCACAAGGTTATCAAATTGTAACAGGGTGCTTAATGATTTTGTAATAACTGAGAACAAAGTGGAGGAGAAATTGTTGAAGTTAAACATAAGAAAGGCACCTGGGGTGGATGGGATCTATCCAGTTATATTGAAGGAGGTGGCAAAGCTACTAAGCAAACCCTTAGCCATAATTATGAGAGCATCCTTGGATTCAGGGGAGCTTCCCACGGACTGGAGATGTGCAAATGTATCCCCAATTCACAAATGAGGGGAGGGATGGAAGGGTGACATGAGTAATTACAGGCCAGTTAGTTTAACTTCTGTTCCCGGTAAAATAATGGAGTCATTGGTTAAAGATGCATTGCAGGATCATGTAGACAAGACTGCAGCAATAATTCAGACACACCGGGGGTTTGTTAAGAGAAAGTCTTGTCTGACAAATTTGATTGGTTATTATGATGTGGTTACAAAGAAACTGAATGCAAAAAATAATTTTGATACCATATACTTGGATTTCAGGAAAGCTTTTGACACTGTTGCACATGGAAGATTACTGTACAAATTGGAGCAGGAATAGTATTAAGGGTAAGTTGCTACAATGGATAAAAGGATGGTTGAGTGGGAGAAGACAGAGGGTGATAATCAATGGGTGCTGCTCTTCGTGGACTAATGTTATTAGTGGGAATCCCACAGGGTTGGTGTTGGGTCCACTGTTTTGTATATTTATCAATGATATTGATGAAGCTATATCAGGCTTAGTATCGAAGTTTGCGGATGATACAAAGGTTGGCAGGGTTGTTAATGACAGTAATCATCATCATCATCAGCCATTTTCAATCCACTGCAGGATGAAGGCCTCTCCAGCAACTTTCCAGTTTCTTCTGTTTTGAGCACTGGCCATCCATTTACTACTCAAAAACTCATGAATTTCATCTATCCATCTCCGCCTTTGTCTTCCAGGTTTTCTTCTAGCTCCTCTTGGGTACCATTCTGTTATTTTCTTAGTCATCTGTCATCATGTCTTCGAGCTATGTGTCCTGCCCAAGACCATTTTAGTTCTTTAATTTTGATAAGAATGTCCTTTACTTGAGTTTGCTGCTGCCTAATCCATGTGTTTCTCTTCTTATCTAACATTCTAATTCCCAATATAATTCGTTCCATTCTTCGCTGTGTAGTTCTTAGCTTCTCTTCCATTCTTTTGGTGAGTGCCCAAGTTTCACTTCCATAAGTCATGGTGGGGAGTATACATTGATTCATTATTTTACGTTTCAGACAAACTGGGATATTGCTCTTCAGTATGTGACTATTTCCTGAATGCTATCCATCCAAAATTTATTCTTCTCTTGACTTCCAGCCATTTATCATTATTACAGCTAATAACTTGTCCCAGATAAGTATATGACTCCACCTTTTCAATTACTGCTCCTTCAATCATTATTTCCCTTTCCGTGGCATACTTGTTCATCATTACTTTTGTTTTAGCCATATTCATCTTTAGTCCAAAATCCTTACTAACTGTGCATAACTGATTAAGATTTTCCTCTAATTCTTTGGGATCGTGGCTTATGACCACAATGTCATCTGCAAATCGTAAATGATTTAGGTACTCTCCGTTCACATTGACTCCTTTCTGCGACCAGTCTAATCTTCTGAAAGCTTCCTCAAGGGTAGCAGAAAACAGCTTCGGAGATATTGTGTCTCCTTGTTGAACTCCTTTCTCGATTTTAAATTTGCTACTGTCTTTGTCTAGTCTAATAAAGGATGTAGCACTCTCATATATTTTCTTCAAAATCATAATATATGGAGTATCTATGCCTTGTCTTTCCAGTGCCCGAAATAAAGGATGTAGCACTCTCATATATTTTCTTCAAAATCATAATATATGGAGTATCTATGCCTTGTCTTTCCAGTGCCCGAAACATTGCCTTATGCTGTATGGAGTCAAATGCCTTTTCATAATCCACAAATGCCAGGCATAATGGTGTTTTATGTTCATTTGCTTTCTCCATTAGCTGTGATATTACGTGAAGGTGATCCATAGTTGAGAATCCTGTCCTAAAGCCAGCTTGCTCTTTCGGTTGATTCTCATCAAGTATTCTTTCTAATCTGTTAGTAATGACCCTTGTGAACAACTTGTAGATATGGGATAACAAGCTAATTGGTCTATAATTTCCAATTTCTGATTTATCTCCTTTCTTATGCAGCAAAACTATGATTGCATTATTCCACTGCTTAGGCATCACACCTTTTCTAATGCACTTTGTGAAGAGCCTTGCCAGTTTTTGTGTTATGTCTCTTCCTCCCAATTTTAACAACTCTACAGTAACTTCATCTTCCCCCGGGGCTTTCCGATTCTTCATTTTCTTCAATGCATGTTCTACCTCATCAGGAAGAATATCGGGTATGTCGTATGTGTTGCTACTTTGCAATCCATCTTCCCCACTGCTGGTATCATTCCCTCGCTCCTTGTATAATTCTCTATAGTAGTCTTCTGCTATTTGAATTATGCCTTTTCTGCTGTTTATAAGTACACCATTGCTATTCTTCAGTTTCAGTATCATTTGTCTTTCTGTATTACTGCTCATGGCTGCTGATTTAAATCCTTTGTTTTCCCTTAATGCTTGTTCTACTTTTCTTGTGTTAAATCTTCTTATGTCCTCTCTGAGTCTCTTTCTAATGGCTTTGCATAACTCAGTATACTCAATTTTCTCCCTGGCAGTGTTTTTCTTGATCTTCATTTGTCGTCTTTGGTTCATCATGACAAGTGTTTCTTGACTAATTTTTTCTTCTTTGGATTTCTGTTTCCCTATAGGTTTCTTGGGCTTTATCACTTTCAGAAAGTTGTAATATTCCTCGTCGATATCTTGGTCCTGAGCAGTCTGCAGAAGCTCAAACTTGTTCTTAAGTTCCAGTACATACTGCTTTTTCTCCTCCTCTGTTATTTCAAAGACCTTTGTATTATTTACTCGAGTCAGTTTTTTCCTTTCCTTTCCTACATCTATATCAAGTGTACATCTTACCATTCTGTGATCACTTCCAACATTTACCTTATTCAGGACGGTAACATCATTCACAATATATCTTCTGTTAGTGAGGATGAAGTCGATTTCATTAGTTGTTAATCCATTTGGACTCTTCCATGTCCACTTTCTGTTCACCCTTTTCTTGAAAAAAGTGTTCATTACTGACATTCCTTGAGATTCTGCAAATTCCACAAGTCTTTCACCTCTTTTATTTCTTTCACCAATTCCAAAATTTCCTATAGTTCCTCTTTCTGCGCTGTTTTGCCTTTTTCCAACCTTAGCATTGAAGTCCCCCATAATAATAGTGTAGTGGGTTTTCTGCTCATCTAGAAGACTCAATTTCAGTGTACATGTCTTCAACCTCTTCATCATCGTGGCTCGATGTTGGTGCATAAATCATTACAATCTTTAGCTTGTACCTCTTAGAAATCTTGAGTATTAGTCTTGACACCCTTGGTGTCAAGTAATGGCAGTGTGTTACTGCAACATGATCTAGAAAATTTGGGCAGATGGGCTGAGAAGTGGCAACTGAAGTTTAACATTGAAAAATGCAAAGTACTGCATATGGATAGAAGTAACCCCATGAAATGTACCAACTATGTGGTACTATACTTAAGGAGGTAGAAAATGAAAAAGACCTGGGAGTAATTGTGCAGTCAGATGTGAAATTTTCTGAGCAATTCAGACAGGCTGCCAGGGCAGGTCATGAGGTGTTGTCAGTGATATACAGGAATTTTGTTAGCAGGGAGAAGGAGGTGATTGTCCCTCTGTATATGGCAATGGTCAGGACACGTCTTGAGTACTGCGTACAGGTCTGGAGGCCTCATTTTAGGAAGGATGTAGATTTGTTTGAGCTTGTACAGAGAAGGACAACAAGATTGGTGAGGGGAATGAAGAGATCCTCTTACCAGGAGAGGCTTAAATTCTGCAAACTGCAGCAGCTGGAGACTAGGCACCTGTGCGGTGATCTGATTGAGGTGTATAAGGCGTTGAATGGGTTGAGCACGCTGAATTCTGATTGGATTCTTTCACTTGTTCAGGTTATGAATCTAAGGGGGCATAATTGAAATTGAGGAAGGACAGATGTAGAATAGATGTTCGGAAATTTGCCTTTAGCCAGCGGGTGGTTAATTGCTGAAACAAACTTCCATCTGTCTTTGTGGAAGTTGATAGGTTAAATAAATTTGAGGAACTGGACAAATATTTAGAGGGGATTGTTTTCTAATTTTTTTTTTTTGGCTGATGCTGCATAAGGTCATACGCTTGCTTTCTTGCATCACATGCCACTACAACTACCACCACCCCGGGTGTCTTTTTTATGTTTATCTTCAGCAGCAATTTCTCCTCCACCTTCCTCTCAGTTATTACAAAATCATCTAGCTCACTGCCAGAATATAACTCACCTTTGGCATACCCCTCCCTGAATAACTCCTCATGGCTGAATGTAGATACAAAATACTCATTTAGTTTGTTAGCCACCTGAGCAGGATCATCAACAGTTGAATTATCAATATCCAGTGGACCAATCTGATTAATCCCTTTCCTTCTAGAGTTTACATAAGTAAAGAAGTCTTTGTTGTTTTTCTTTGCATCCTTTGCCAAAGATTTCTCATAATCTGCCTTTGCCTGCCTAATCTCCTTTGTGACTTGGTTACAGACCAGCTTATATCTATCATAGGCTTCCATGTCACCCATTAATTTATATGTATCCCATACACTTTTCTTCTCTGCCACATGTCTCATTAGTTCATCTGACATCCATTTAGGCCTAAACCTTGTACAATATTTCTTAATTGGCATGTAAAGCCTAGTAGCTTCCAAGATAAGTTCTTTGAATGCTTCCCATTTTGAATTTGCTGTTGGCAACATCATCAGTTGGTCCCACAGTATAGAATTTAAATACCGTCTGAGACCACTGTAATCAGCTTTACGAAAGCAAAAACCCTTCTCTTTACCCCTGATGGTAGTTACCACTGAGTAAATCCCACTTCAGCACACCCTGAGCACTGCCACCTAGTGGTTCCTTTATCTGCAGATTCTTAATGCATGAAGAATCACTACTGATAATCAAATCAAGAGTATTACTCCCTCTATTTGCCTCCTGAACATGCTGATGTAGAAAATAATCATCCAATAAACCCACAAAAGCCTTGCTAGTGTGTGAGTGACAAACCTACAAATTCCAGTCAATATCTGGGAAATTAAAATCCCCCATTATATGACTCTCTGATTTACTGGCCCACTTTATTTCCCTGTACAGTTTCTTATTATACTCATCAGAGTCATTAGTCCTATAACACACTCCTATTCTCAATTTTGATCTCCCAGTGCTTATGTCACACCAAACTGACTCAACACTGCACTGTCCAGCGATGTCGACTGGCTTCACTTCCTTGTATTTTGTGTTTAACTAATAGCATAACTGCACAAACAGCATAGTTTATTAGTACAGGACATATTAAGATCCCTTAACATACTAGGTGAAATGGGAAATGATTGAGAGTCACACTGGTACTGATACTACGGTAATACCAAGATGTTTGACATCATTAGTTAAACCATTAATGTCTGCAATAACAAACCATTTAAGGATCATATTCATTTCTTGGAATAAGTGGATTGGAATAAGTGGATGATTGAAGGAGAGAAAATGTATACAAAAGGGGGAAGTTATGCATTCTTCTTCACTAGAAGCTCTTTGCAAGTGGGTTATTATAGTTGGGATGCAATCAATAAGGAGACTGATAAATTCTTTCAAAAAATGTGGACTATCGGATTCCTTAAACAGGATGGAAGATGACATTTTTATGGTAATACCATCAAAGGCTGTAGCCTCAGTAGCAGAATGGAGCATTATGATATTCCCAACATAACTTCTGATGAATTGAATGAACTAGTTTTCATGTGAAGGAATGAACAAATTCTCAGTTTTTGAAAGGTAAGCAACAGTATGTTGTAAATACAGGGTCCATTCACATTATTATGATCACCTACCTAGTATCCAGAATATGTGCCTTTTGCAGCATGCACTACAGTCAGCCACTGTGGGAGGGACTCAATAAGTCTGCGGAAGGTTGCTACGGGTATCTCTGACCATGCAGACTGCAATGCACCCCAGAGTTCCTGTAGGTTCCTTGGTAGATGATCCATCCGTGTGATGTGTCGATCAAGGTGGTCCCATAGATTTTCAATTGGGTTAAGATCCGAGGAATTTGGTGGCTAAGGGAGTAGCTTGAAGTCTTCATCATGCTTCTCAAACCACTCACGGACAATTCTGGTGACGTGGCACATTGTCTTGCTGATAGATACCATCACCCCCTGGGAACGTGGTCAACATGTACGGGTGTACCTGATCGGCGACAATTGATAGGTAACCATTTGCATTCAGGGTGCCCTCCAGGGGTATCAGCACACCCAAGCCATGCCATGCCATGAAAACATTCCCCCAGACCATAACGTCACCCCCATTGCCTGCCTTCTGCCAACAATTGTGTGTGGGTTTGTTTGTTCTTGGAGGTTTCACCTCTAATACGCCACTGTCGTCCACTCAGTGGAGCAGGAACCATGACTCATTGGAGAAGGCCACCCATTGCCACTCAGCTGGGGTCCAATGTCTGTATTGCTGTGCAAACTGACAGCGTTGTTTGTGATGAATGGCCGTCAGCATGGGTGCTGTCACCAAGCGTCTGCTCCAGAGCCCAATGCCCAACGAATTCGCTGCACTGTCGTGTTGGTGTCCTTTCTGGTGACTCCACGGTTCATTTGGACTGGCAGTTGAGCAACAGTAGCACACTGATCGGTCCTGACCAACCATTTCAGCCGATGTTCACCTTTGGGATCAATGTCGCATGGAGCTCCACAATTGACACGTTGGGTCGTCAAAACTGCCCCATTCGTCCCGTCTTGATACACTTTCACCACTGCAGCATGTAAGCATTTCACAAAGTCCGCTGTTTCGGAAATGCTGGCACCCCTGGCCCGATAGCCGATGATCATGCCTTTTTCCAGGTCTGATAAGTGACATGCTTTGCCCATGACAGAGGCAGTTTCTGTGTTTGTGGATGCCGAACATCAAGCCTTATGTTTGCAGTGTGTGAACTTGACACGTGCACTGTATGATTTGCTAGGCATGTGTGATGTCTGCATTGGGGAGGGTGGTCATAATATTGCAACTGGACTTTGAATATTGGTATTAATTTGTGTTTATCTAATCCTAGGCATGTGCCTTTTAATTCAAGGTTAGGATTTTACAGTCAGAATATATGCCTACTCTGAAATTTTAGACTAGTTTTTGCATTTCGAACCATAGGCATGTGCCTTTAATTCAGTTTTAGGATTTTATTGGTATATATTTGTTGTAAAATTTAGACTTTTTTTGCATTTCAGAGGATGATTTATATGTTGGGAGCATTGGCATTAGCAGAGGCAGGCGATGCAAGAAAGCAAGCTTATGCAGCATCAGCCAAAAAAAAAAAAAAAAAAACACTCTCATTTCACTCATCTATTCACTCCAAATACAGCTCAGCCTTAAATTTATTTAAGTATCAACTTCCGCAATAAGAGATGGAAGTCTGTTTCAGCAATCAACTACTCGGTGGCTAAAGGCAAATTTATGCACATCTATTCTAGAACTCTTTCCTCAATTTGAATCTATGCCCCATCAGTTTCTTAATCGGAGCAAGCGGAAGTATCCCATCAACATTGAGCCTGCTCAAACCATTCAAAGCCATATACACCTGAATCAGATCACCTCGTATGTGCCTAGTCTCTAGGTGCTGCAATTTGCAGAACTTAAGCCTATCTTGGTAAGAGCACCCTTTTGTTGCCCTTCTTTGTACTCTTTCTAGCAACTCTACATCCTTCCTAAAATGAGGCCTTCTGACCTGTATTTGTATGTCAAGTGTGGCCTGACCATTGCCTTATACAATGGGATAATCACCTCCTTGTCCCTGCTAGCAAAATTCCTATATATCATTGACAAGACTCCATGACCTACTCTGGCAGCCCGTGCAGTGCTCAGCAAACTTCATATCTGACTGCACAACTACCCACAGGTCTTCTTCACCCTCTGCTTTCCTGAGTGTAGTACCACACGGTTGGTACGTTTCTCTTGGGTTACTGCTACTCATATGCAGTACTTTGCATTTGTCAATGTTAAACTTCGGTTGCCACTTCTCAGCCCATTTGACCATGATATGCTTTATAAAATCTGTAAGTAAAGTACTTTATATTCCAGGACAACAACATAAGTCCAGTAGAGTTCACAAATAGAGAATACAAGAACATCACTGTATTTAGCAATCATGTGGGCTTGAACCACAGCAAAATAAACACATGTACATCTCTACTAGTGTACTTGGCTACAGCTGCCTAAGAAAATACAGCCAAGTAGCTATAGTGTTGATTGTGAAGCAGCACCGGGGGGGGCTCAACTCCATGTGGTATAGTGTTGGATTGTGTTAGCCTGGTGTTCTTCCAGCATTTAGCCACGGAGCCCCTAGTGGGATGCCATTTTGCCTATCCATTGCCGCAAGGAGGCAGCCGGGTATAGTATGGGATGGTCTGTGGTTGCGGGATGAACCCAGGTCTGTGCTTGAGCTTACTAGGGAGGGCCTGAGAAGGCAAGCATCTCTGGAGAGTGAAAAGAGAACAGGGCAGACCATGAAGGTAGGAGGGAACAGATGAAGAGAAGGCAGGTGGATGATAGGAAGACTGCCCACCTGGAAATAGTAAGTTAGGAGGGATGAAGGGATTTCCCTGTTGAAGTAGCCCATTCTCCAAATGGGGGACTGTCACGAACTCTAAACATTTTGTGGTGGTAGAATTCACTAGGTGAAATGTTTGGGTGGGGAGGTGGAGGAAGGGATACAGGGTTGGTTGGGATAAAGTCATAAGGCCAGGGCACCCTATGTGGGGAGGGGATCACACGTGTGCACAATGGCTCTGCATAAGATCCCACTCTGGTCAGATCATCTGGAACTGGTGCCAGCAGTTACCATGAAGGGGCATGATGCCAGCTTGGGGGGGGGGCACTCCAAATAGGTTTCCCCCACTGTAGTCTAATTTGGGGGCATCAGAACACACACACACACACACACACACACACACACACACACACACACACACACTTCTGCACCTGTCACACAGAAATGTATGAGTACACATTTTTGTTTTTTTTTAGGGGACGACTGAATGGTAGGACATAGGAAAACTCTCTCACAGAAAATTCTCATCATCATTCAGCCAAATAGGATGCACCGCAACTGTCAAATACTCAAGGGCAGGGCTGGATTAAGGATGAAATAGTTCCTTGGCCATATTTAAATTTGAGGCCCCTACCCCAGCCATAGCCCCTTTAATATATATATATATGTATGTATATTACTATTATAATTTTAGTATTCCTTAATTATCATACTTCAATCTGCACTATTAATTGTTTTGTTAAGAAGTTTAGCCATAAACAAATAAATTAACATATTTCAATTAAACCTAACATAGATCTATCCATACATTGTTTGTTTGTTTGTTTGTTATTTGGTTTTTAGGAGCATTAGCAACTAAGGCCATATTGCTCCGGGATATGCGGTGGTCATTCCCTGACCTTTCCGCATCCTCCGTATTTGGTGGTGAGGGGCTCGAACCCCGGTCTAATCAAGAAGCCTGTGCTACGCACTGCTGCTCCTTCCCACCTGGCTATGGAGGCGCCATCCATACATTTAAAAAGTTTTCCTCCTAGTGATATTTATTCAAGCCAATGGGAGAAGGGGGGGGCAATTATGTCACTTATTTGAGCCAATAAGAGAAGAGGGCGGGGCAATTACGTCACTACAAATGTGCAGGTAAATAGTTACATTTCCTGATTAGATTTCGATCAGTGAATTATAATGTTAGTATAATGTTATTATTATTCAAATAATAACAAAACTATACAAATATTCACAAAAAACTAAAATATTTACAAAATACTAAACATTTACAATCATACCTCTACTATATTTGGACAATTTGTCCCATCATCAGCTAATGTTAATATACAAAAAACGTTAAATGTTAAATTGAATGTTAAATGGAAGGAACACAGATTGGTTACTGGCAGAATCAGACACTTGCTGTTGACAATGTAGAGCATGTACGTGGGATGCATGCCAATGTTTGTTGCATTTACAACTGCCTCCATAACGTTCACCAATCTCGTGCACGTTCTTCTCTGTCTAATACACGACCACACCCGGCATCATTTGATGTTCCATTGTAACATTTTTTTCTATATTAATGTCAGCTGATGAAGGAACCCTTCGTTCCGATATAGTTTGTATGTTTGTAAATAGTTTAGTATTTTTTAATTATTTTAATCCTGATCTTTCGGATGCAACAATATTCCTCATGCATTATGAACCCGAAGCAAAAGACCCTTTCCTAAGTGACCTATCTTTCGGATCCAACAATATTCCTCATGCATTATGAACCCGAAGCAAAAGACCCTTTCCTAAGTGACCTATGTAAATGCCGGTAAATAATTTTATAGTGATATTTATTTGACCTTGAGAATGCTGCATGCGGGGTAGCCAATGGGAGAAGAGAGAGATGCAAGTCACATTTTACAAGTGGACAGGGCAATTATGTCACTACAAATGCACAGGTAAATAATTACATAGGTCATTTTCTGATTAGATATTGATCAGTTCGTTTCGACAGATGTCTTTTACGTAGAAATATTTGACTTATTCTGTCATACATCTACATTTTATGTAGAAAAGCATCCGTTGGGGGTTGGTGAGTAAAGCGAGCAGTGTGCGAAGCCCCCTAATAATCATCAAAAATATATGAACTTAAAATTTTAGCAAAAAATACACGAAAAACAGTTTGAGCAAAAATAACAAAGAACATAGTTTTCACAACAGCAAATGAAAAGTGCCACTGTAAACAACTCAAGAACCAATAAAAAGAACTAGTTAGTTTCATATTCACAAGTGCTGTTATCTGGTCCCCGAGTGCCAAGCGATATTAGTGACCACAGCGCCTTACCAGAGTGATTATCCAGTACGCTTAACTGTAAATACGTTTCTCCTTAGTTTCGAAAGTCCGATAACTCCTGAATATTATAATTAGATATATTTAAATACTATAACCTAGAAAGGAAAGCCATCTTTCTTTAATCCCTCTTATTTTTAGTTAATACTAACCCTTTTCTTCGCTTGGGTCGCTAGGTGGCACCGCTCTTGCCTCCACGTGGCGGGGCTGCTAACCTGGGAGAAAAAGACAACCTCCCGGGGCCAAAAAGAGCATATCATGAGTAAGTCAAACTCAGACTTATCTGGGCTGCCAGACACAACCCAGATATCAAAAAAGAAAGATAGTTCCACAGCAGGAACTGCAAAGTGCCAAAAAACTGAGCCAGAGACCATTCCAATTCCAACCTATCTGATCATCCATTCAACTGGTGAGAATGCAGTTGGCAAACTTTCTCCATTTAGAGTTCAAAAGGAATTGGAAAGTGGAGCAGGATCTCCGAAATCCGTAAAAAGACTCAGATCAGGAGATATTCTCATTGAGACATCTAATGCCAAACATTCTGAGCGACTTCAGAAAACTGATTTCTTTGCAGGACTCCCAGTAACTGTAATGCCCCACAGATCACTGAACACTTCTAAAGGAGTGATCTCAGACTGGGACTTACTAGATGTATCTGAAGAAGAAACGCTAGAAGAACTGAAAGAACAAGGAGTTATTCATGTCAAGAGAATATTCACCAGAAAAGATGGCAATCTGATCCCTATCCGCAATCTGATCTTGACCTTTAATACACTGAATCGTCCATCATCCATTAAGGCCGGATATCTGGTATGTAATGTCAGACCATATGTCCCAAAACCCGCTACGGTGTTTCCAATGTCAGAAGTATGGACTTTCCCAGACAGCTTGCTGGGGAACCCCTACTTGCGCAAAGTGTGGTTCAGTTGAACATGATTGCGAAAACTGTAATGCTCCTCAATCAGTATGTCCAAACTGCAAAAAAGATCATCCTGCTTATGCTAGAACATGAGTGCTGGAAAAGTGAGAAACTTATCCAGATCCAGAACCGAGCATAATGTTTCTTACCAAGAAGCAAAAAGAATCATCTCACTACCAACTCATGCAAACAGACCTACGTATGCCCAAGCCACCAAAAAATTCCAATGAACCACATTGCAAACTGAACTAACAGTACCCCCAAAAGAGTCTTTCTCGAATTATGTAAAATCTTTGTACAGTGCAACTCAAACCCAAGCAGTCAATACACCAATTTCCATACTACACTCCGGATCAAGGACTCAAAGAAAAACATATCCTAACTTCTAGTCATCGACAACAAATGGACACTAAAGAAAAATCAGCAGATGACCCTGTCCTTCAAATTTTTGTTGAAGAAGGCATGGACACCGAAAGGCCTTCCTTCCCAAAAATAGATAAAAACAAAAGTGAAAAACAGAAAACCTCAGCAACCCGAAAATGCTCAGAAAGTCTAACAAGAGATAAATAATGAACAGAATAACATAGTGGAATTGTCATGGATTCCGTGCCAATATCGATGACCTATACGATCTTTCCCGTAAATACTCACCAATATGTCTCTGCCTTCAAGAGACTTATTTAAAACCCCAAAATACACCAAAACTGTCTCGTTATAACATTATTAGAAAAGACAGAACCAATCAGAATATTGCACATGGTGGTGTAGCTATTTTAACAAACCCACATATTCCTACCAAACAGATCTTACTGAACTCCCCCCTCGAGGCAATAGCAGTCCGTGTAGCTGCTGACTTCCATATGACAATCTGCTCCTTATACATCCCACCAAGCTATACCTTCCAACAAAATGATCTCAACAATCTTATAGCTCAACTCCCAACACCTTTCCTCATTCTGAGAGACTTAAATGGTCATCACACTCTATGAGGTAACAACAACATCGATCAAAGAGGAAAACTAATTGAACAGTGTCTAGACAATAACAACCTCCTTCTAAATGATGGTTCACCTACATACGTTTACCTTCTTTCAGGAACAAGTACTGCAATAGACTTGTCTATCTGTTCAGCAACCTTATATCCTACTCTAAAGTGGACAATAAACAACAATCCATTACATAGCAATCATTTCCCCATAATAATTGAATTACTTAATAAGCCCCCTCATCATCCTACTAAAATTCCACATGGGCTCACTGATAAAGCAGATTGGCAGTCCTATAAAAAATTAACTAAGCTTGATCCCGAAATAATCCAAAATTCCACAACTGATGAAGCAGTTGACTATGTCACAAAAACGATATTACATGCAGCAGAACAAACCGTGCCGAAATCCTCTTCAAAATTACCGATTCATCCAAAAACCTGGTGGCGTGATGAATGCCTTGTGGCTAAAAAAGAGCAAAGCAAAGCTTGGAATTCTTTTCGCCGGAGTCCAACTACAACCAATCTCATTCAATATAAGTGCGCTACAGCAAGAGCGAGATATGTTAGATGCTGCAATAAAAAGGCTGCTGGGATCCGCTTCACTTCGACTATCAATCAAGCAACTCCTACACATAAATTTGGAAAGCAATCAGAAAAATGAGTGCCAAATATAAAACGATACCTCTACCCATCATGGAACGGAGAGGGCAGAATGCAAATGATCCTGCTGGAATTGCCAATATACTAGGTGAAACCTTTGCAAAAACATCAGCAATAGAAAGTTATACACTGACCTTCAGAAGATTAAAAACAAGTTTAGAAAAACAAAAGTTAAACTTCTCTTCAAAAGGAGATGAACAATACAACTTACCTTTTACCATCCACGAATTACATAGAGCATTGTCAACATCTAGATGCAGTGCTGTAGGACCAGATAATATTCATTATTCCATGATACAGAAACTAAGTACCGAGTCATTACAGTCACTTCATCTATTCAGTCGACTCTTCCTGGAAGATAAATTCCCTAATCAATGGCATCATGCTACGGTCCTTGCCTTCCCTAAACCAGGTCCCTACAAATCCCACTCATTATAGACCAATTGCCTTGACCAGTTGCATTTGCAAAATTCTCGAAAAGATGGTGAACCGCCGACTGATTTGGTACCTTGAAAATTTCAACCTGCTACATTCTGCACAGTTCAGTGTTCGACAAAACAGATCTACACTAGATATACTAGTCAGACTAGAGAATTCCATTCGGAATGCATTCCTCAGATTGGA
The DNA here is from genome assembly GCF_048544385.1 of Mastigoproctus giganteus. Lineage (NCBI taxonomy): Eukaryota > Metazoa > Arthropoda > Arachnida > Uropygi > Thelyphonidae > Mastigoproctus > Mastigoproctus giganteus. The sequence continues at coordinate 57,349,338 of NC_143577.1, forward strand.
ACATCATGTGTTAGTCTCCTTTGATATCAGTATGGCCTATGATTTCACGTGGAAGTATGGAATACTCCATGAATTACATCGCCATGGACTTCGGGGTCACCTCCCGATTTTCATACAGAATTTCCTATGCAAGCGTACATTCCAGGTTCGATTTAAAACCTCACTGTCCCAAGTATTTTCACAAGGAGTTCCTCAAGGCTCTGTACTCGGTGCTTCACTTTTTATAATTGCAATAAACACCATTGCCGGACAAATTCCAAACACTATTGATAAAGCACTGTTTGTAGGCGACCTTAGTATTTGGTGTCATGCGAAAAACATGAATACTATTGAGAGACAGTTGCAAGGGGCAATAACTAAGATCTGTTCATGGGCTCAGACTAATGGATTTCAACTTTGTCTGGAAAAAACATTTTGCATCCATTTTTGCCACTAATGCAAACTCCATCCCAATCCGGAGCTATGACTGAATCGCCAACCAATAGCAGTTCATCCTAGCATACGGTTCTTAGGAATCACTTTAGACCATAAACTCACTTTCGTTGAGCATATCAAAAGCATATCATCATGTCAACAAAAACTAAATATCATCCGGGTTCTCTTTGCAACTAATTGGGGAGCTGACCGCCTTACTTTATTACGGTTATACAGAGCATTAATAAGATCGAAGCTTGACTACGGAGCACCAGTCTATAGTTCAGCAAGACCTAGTGCCCTTCGCTGGCTTGGCCCTATCCATCATAGTGGAATACGCGTTGCTTTAGGAGCATATTGCACGTCTCCAATACATAGCTTATATGCTGAAGCACACGAACTTCCTCTCTCGATCAGGCGACAACTGATACTACGTTATGCCTATAAAATTAGATCTATGCCAGAACACCCAAACTGGCAGATACTTTTCACATCACAGCACAGCAGGTTATACCAAAACTGCCCTAATGCTAATCGTCCTTTGGGTATGAGAATAAAACACCCCTTAGAAGAACTAAATTTAACCTTAGACAATGTGGCACATAGCCTCCCATCCTCTCTTGCTCCTTGGAATATCATTCCACCCTCATGTGACTTACATCTGCATGAATGGAATAAATCTACATTGCATAGAGAAAACTTCTTGCAACTATGACATGCTGTAGTGGACCAGTTTCCCAGCTTTTCCATAGTACATACTGATGGACCAAAGAATGATGTCCACGTTGAAATCGCCGCAGTTTTTCCAAACATCACATTAGCTTATCAGTTATCATGTGAGTTCAGTATATTTTCAGCCGAACTAATAGCAATTCAGGTTGCACTGAATCATATTGAGTCTTCTGATATTAACAACAGCATAATTTTCACAGATTCTTTAAGTCACTTCAAGCACTAAAAAACACCACGAACATCACCCACCCAGTCATGAAAAGAATAGTCAGCTTTTTACATACCTTATCAGAACTTGGGAAAAACATACACTTCTGCTAGGTCCCAGGACATATGGCAATTCCTGGAAATGAACTAGCGGACAATGCTGTCAAATTAACTCACCTACCACCAGAGAACAAGTGGAAAGTGCCTCATCAAGACTATCGACCAATAATCCAGGAAAAATGCATGTGCCAATGGCAGTTATCATGGAAAAATCAACCTAATAATAAGCTTTGAAGTATCAAGCCAAACCTTGAGCGATGGCCTTCCAGCTTTAGTTCAATTCGACATCAAGAGGTAATATTGGCTCGTCTGCGAATAGGTCACACAAATATCACTCATGGTTATCTTTTAAGAGGAGAGATTAATACAATGCTCTCAGTGAAACACATTCTGGTTGAATGCACAAAATATACACGAGAACGCCAGAATCTTTGCACTTCAGCCACAACAAAAGATCTTACACTTACCTCACTTTTAAACAATGAAACAAATGTCTCAAGCATTTATAACTTTCTCAAGATGATTAAAGTATATCACCTCCTTTAGTTAGCTAAAAAAAATTACTTTCTGGTTCCTTATTTTCTATTTTCTCTATTTGAGAAGAAATGGCATGCATAGTTACCATATGTATGGCGCACTATAGTTGCAGATGTGCCCAATAAATCCTGAAACAAACAAAACAAGCTGTTATCTGCTGTTCTTAGCAGTGTGAGTTTTAACAGTGGTTTTTCTTTCCCATAGCAACAAAATACACCACACCCAAAAAAGGGAGGCAAGTTTGAACACGAACAAGAACAAATGCACATGCTCCAGGAGTGTTATTTTCACAAACAATATTTTGAAATATATGCTTTCACTTTTTAAAAAAAAAAGAAAAAAAAAAAAAGTATTATTCACAGGTAGCACTTGAGGGAAGACAAGATACAATGGATTTATGATAACTGAAGTAAGAGTCATATACTTGCGATTGCAATGTGTCCAAATGTCTCTGGAAAACAGCGTCGATTGAGGTACCCGATCTTGTAGTTGAAATTGAGGGATTCATTCAGGGTTAGATCGAACATTTCTTGCAGGAAATATTAATGGTTTAGCTTCTTCCAATCTGAAATTAGCGTTTAAATCACCGCTCATGATCACTGGTATGCCAGTATGAGAGTAAATCTTTCTTTAACGGCGCTGCACCTTGAATTGAGTACAGCAGCAAAATGAAATGAGTGAAGTCAGTTATGTCCTGTTTGTCACTGTTAGGGGAAACATTGACAACTGTCGTAAGTATCACTTGGCCGCTGGGTAACAAGCACTCTGCTGTACGTATATCGCCAGTGGGCAGAACACTGATCGTCGGACCAGTCGTGTGTTGATAGATTCTATGTGCGTATGGTGTAACAATGTGTACCTTGTCCATCTTGTGATATATTGCAACTCCAGCTGTCCATTTGGTTTCATGCTTGAATTGAACCATTCAGTCGAAGTTCGGGTTGCTGACACTCTTGTTATTGTCTAACCAAGTCTCAGATAGCAGCAAGATTTGGCCTCGCTGCTATTTCAATAGTCTTTTTGTTCTCGTGCACTTATTTCTACCTTCATCTTTATTTTCTTAGGTTGGTTTGCTTGATACTGTTGACAATGCTCTACACTTGACTTTGGCATCATAGAACACTTAGCTATAGCAGTGTGGCATTCAGTCTATTATTGATGCGAAAACATCTATAGTGGCACCTAACAATGGAATGTAATGAAAATGCGAAAATGCAATACAAAACTCAAATGCAGTTGGACCTCTATATAACAAAATTGATAGTTTGCCCAAAAAAATTTGTTAAACTGAAATTTTGTCATGAAGAAATATGACCTTTAAAACAACGAAAAATGCTATAATTCAACATTCAGAAATATAGTAAAAAATGGGAAATAAATCAGAATAAGTGAGAATGAATAAATTTTCTAACATTTTAAGAGTTTATTAATACGTATTAAGAAATGACTACTCACATGGTGCATAATACACTGAAAGGACAGAATTCATGGGCAGTGTGATGCTGTCACCCTTCCTGCTAGTGGATGAACCCACAGCTTGGCAGGTATATAGGTACACTGCTTTAGCGTAGATGGTAATTCGATGTCAGTATGGATAAACATCGTGAGTTAACTCGCTTTGAAAGAGGGATGATAGTGGGTGCCCGATGCATGGGTCACTCTATATCGCGGAGGTGGTACAAAAATTGCACTATCCCTGTTCAACAGTATCAAGAGTGTATTCAAAAATAAGTCATTTCCCGAATAATATCTCATCATGGCCAGTGCTGTGGGCGGAGAAGGGTGGTGGATGAGCTTGGTTGTCGATGTCTGTCTTGCATTGTTTTAGCCAACCGGAGAGCGACAGTGGCACAAATCACTGACTTCAATGAGGGAGGTGCCAGAAACGTCTCCACTAAGACCATCAGGCGATCATTAGCCACAACAGGTTATGGGAGCCACTGAGCCACCAGAATCCCATTGTCAACACGACGACACGGGACTCTATGCCTCAACTGGGCAAAAGAACATCGGCAATGGACCTTGGATGACCTTTGAATTTATTCAAACTGTCACACTCAACTACCTGCAAGGGCAACTTGTTAGAGCAATCAACAACTCGCTGACTAAAATAAAACTTCTTACAATCTAATCTAAACCTCAAACTGTTATTTATGACCCCTAGTTCTGGAATTCTTTATAACAGTGAGAATTTCACCTTTATTCATTTTACTAATCCCTCTCAGGTCACCTCTGAGGTGCCTAGTTGCCAAGCTCTGTAGCCTGCGTAATTGGAGTCTTTTCTTATATGGTCTTCCTGCTGCTGATCTCACCATTTGAGTTGCCTGTCTTTGGACCCTTTCAAGAAGCTCTGTCTTTTTTCAGATGGCCTCTATACTTGAACACAATATTCCAAATGTGGTCTTACAATTGCCTTATACAGTAGTATTATGACCTTCCTATCTCTACAGGATAACATTTGATAAATCATCGATAGGGCACCATGGACCTTCCTTGCCTATGGTGTCCTGTCAATGATTTTTCGAACGTTATCCTGTAGAGATAGGAAGGTCACAATACTACTGTATAAGGTTGTATTGTAACCCTGATCCCTTTTCTTCTTCACTATTTTTAATTCAACCCCATGAAATGTATAATTTATTTCTGGGTTGCTATTCCCCAAGTATAAGACCTTGCATTTATCAGCATTAAAACACAGTTGGCACTTCTCTGACCAACTTTGAAGTCTGTTCAAGTCATCCTGAAGGAGTGTTGCTGCATTAATCATTAATGCAGCAACACTCCTGCAACACAATCATGACTCTGCTAATCTTTACTTCACCTGCAAATTTCGACATCAAGCCTTCTGACTTTCATATATGTTATTTATGAAAATGAGAAACAACAGTGGTTTAAGAACCAATCCTTGAGGGACCTCACTCCTGACATTACGCCAATCTGAAAAATATCCATTAATCACAACCCTTTGCCTTCTGCCCTACAGCCACCTAGGAATCCATCTTAGAATCTTACCAGTAATCCCAACCTCTCATGAGGGACCAAGTCAAATGCTTTGCTGAAATCCAAATAAACTATGCCAAAATTGTTCCCTAAATCTAGCTCACGAGCAACTCTGTAAAAATAGCCTAATCGTTGCCTCTAAGGTTTTTTTCTGCCACTGAGGTCAGACTAACCAGTCTGTAGTTACCAATGTCTCTCTTAGAACCGCTTTTATGTACTGATGATACATTGGCACTTTTCCAATCCAAAGATGCCCTTATAATTAACCTCAATGATTCAATACACTCCCTCGCACTCTCCCTCAAAATACAGGGTATATGCCATCAACTCCAGGAGCCTTACTTGCCTTTATGCTCAAAAGTTTTTCTAATAAACAATCATCTATAATTGCAACATCACTAATTTTGCATGGCACAGCCTCGTTTTAGTGAGAAGGGTCTTTCGTCAATAAACACCGATGCAGAGTACAGTCGGTCCTCGTATAACACGTGTTTACATTACACGAATTCGATCATACACGATTTACAAATAGGGGAACGTTATCTTATATAACACGAACCGAATTCGCTTATGCACGATTCGCCTTTGTGTTTACAAGAAATGGCAGTCGAACGCGGAATCACCCCAACCGAACGCAACGCGATAGGAATGAAGAAGATTCAGAAAATGTATTTATGGTTTTTTATATCAGTGAAGGGGAAACACATTTCACCATAATAACGTAAAAACCAACACAATTCCAGCTATCGATATAATCGCAAATGCAATTAGATGGAGTTTACTACCAGTTTATAACAGATTCCACTAGCAGAAACGAAACTGGAAATTGTTTTTATTGTTTTATGGTAGTAACCCCCAGAAATGTGCTTTAGTAAAATGTGGGGTGTTAATAGTGTATCTCGGCCTTTACGGTGTTGTTTATTCAGTTGCTATACGCGAGCAGCTTTGTTTATGTTTAAGCGTGCCTCCTCGTTTTGTAATTGCACTTTATTCCCTAAAAATTAGTAAAATACTTAAAAGGTGTGAAAAGGAAGCGTCCTGGTGAAGACACTACAGATTCAGAGAGAGAAAAAAAAAAAGCAATATCGATAAACAGAGGCGGACTGAGTCAAAAATTCTTACCCGGGAAAATTTATAGTGGCCTCATACTACGGTTTATGGCCAAAATCACACCGGCCTCTGGCCCACCGGGTTTCCCCGGTAAGGCTTATGGCCAGTCCCCCTCTGTCGATAGAGAAAAAATATGAAATTGTGAAACGCTTTGAGCGAAATGAACGACCATGTGATATTGCACGTGCTACAGACCTAAATGAGGCAACGCCGAGAATTAGAAAGAATGCGAAGAAAATAAAAACAACTTTCATAGCAGGAACAATTCAAAGTGTAATTAAAAACCATTAGATTAAGACACAAGAATTGGAGGCGCCTCCGTAGCCAGGTGGGAAGGAGCAGCAGTGCGTAGCACACGCTTCTTGATTAGACCGGGGTTCTAGCTCGTCACCACCAAATATGGAGGATGCGGAAAGGTCAGGGAATGATCACCGCATATCCCGGAGCAATATGGCCTTAGTTGCTAATGCTCCTAAATAACAAACAAACAAGAATTGGAAGAGATGGAACGGCTGTCATCTGTTTTGATAGAAAATCAAACAAAAAACAAGTTTGCTTACGATAGAAGCAAAAGCGTTAGCAATATTTTATTACGACTTATGTATTATAATTTATACTTACGTATTTTATAATACGTAAGTATTTTATTACGACTATTTTATTTAATATAATAAATTTTTTACGAATAAAATACGTATTTTATTCGTAAAAAATACTTTTTTAGTATTAAAAATACTAAAAATATTTATTTTTTATTATTTATTATATTATAATAAAAATATATTATATTTTTTATTACGTATTTTAATCGTTATAAAATACGTAAGTATTTTATAACGATTAAAATTACCCGATTATTTATTGTGTTTGGTAATGTTTTGGTTCCAAATGTGTGTTCAATCTTGGGTGGTCGGCACCTAACCCCACTTTTCCCATAGGGCCTGTTGTTTATATTGCACGATTTTGCATTGCACGAGGGTTTCTAGGAACACAACTATCGTGCTATACGAGGACAGACTGTACCTATTCAGTTCTACCACAACATCAACTGGGTTATCTAAGATTTTCCCACACCTAGTGCACAAAGGGCCAATCAGATTAGTTTTCTTCTTTGTTGTATTTGGATACATGAAAAATTCCTTGTCCCCATTCTTTGCTCTCTTAGTCAGTGCTTTCTCCTATGCAGCCTTGGCCTTCCTGACCTTGTTTGTGGTACTATTACAGATCAACTTGTACAGTCTGTCCTCGTATAGCACGATAGTTGTGTTCCTAGAAACCCTCGTGCAATGCAAAATCGTGCAATATAAACAACAGGCCCTATGGGAAAAGTGGGGTTAGGTGCCGACCACCCAAGATTGAACACACATTTGGAACCAAAACATTATCAAACACAATAAATAATCGGGTAATTTTAATCGTTATAAAATACGTAAGTATGATTAAAATACGTAATAAAAATAATATTATAATATATTTTTTTTATTATAATATAATAAATAAAAAATTTATTTTTTATTATTTATTTAAATAATAAAAATTTATTAATAAAATAGTAATAAAATGCTTACGTATTTTATTACGACTATTACGTAATAAAATATTGCTAATGCTTTTGCTTCTATCGTAAGCAAACTTGTTTTTTGTTTGATTTTCTATCAAAACAGATGACAGCCGTTCCATCTCTTCCAATTCTTTGTGTCTTAATCTAATGGATTTTAATTACACTTTGTGTTGTTCCTGCTATGAAAGTTGTTTTTATTTTCTCTGCATTCTTTCTAATTCTCGGCGTTGCCTCATTTCGGTCTGTAGCACATGCAATATCACATGGTCTTTCATTTTGCTAAAAACGTTTCACAATTTCATATTTTTTCTCTATCGACAGAGGCGGACTGGCCATAAGCCTTACCTGGGAAATCCCGGTGGGCCGGAGGCCAGTGTGATTTTGGCCATAAACCGTAGTATGAGGCCACTATAAATTTTCCCGGGTAAGAATTTTTGACCCAGTCCGCCTCTGTTTATCGATATTGCTTTTTTTTTTTTTTTTTTCCTCTCTGAATCTGCAGTGTCTTCGCCAGGACGTTTCCTTTTCACACCTTTTAAGTATTTTACTAATTTTTAGGGAATAAAGCACAATTACAAAACGGAGGCACGCTTGATACACATAAACAAAGCTGCACGCGTGTAGCAACTGAATAAACAACACCATAAAGGCGGAGATACACTATTAACACCTCACATTTTACTAAAGCACATTTCTGGGGGTTACTACCATAAAACAATTTCCAGTTGCGTCTGCTAGTGGAATCTATTATAAACTGGTAGTAAACTCCATCTAATTGCATTTGCGATTATATCGATAGCTGGAATTGTGTTGGTTTTTACGTTATTATGGTGAAATGTGTTTCCCCTTCACTGATATAAAAAACATAAATACATTTTCAAAATCTTCTCTTCATTCCTATTGTGTTGCGTTCGGTTGGGGTGATTCTGCGTTCGACTGCCATTTCTTGTAAACACAAAGGCAAATCGTGCATAAGCGAATTCGGTTCGTGTTATATAAGATATCGTTCCCCTATTTATAAATCGTGTATGATCGAATTCGTGTAATGTAAACACGTGTTATACGAGGACCGACTGTACTTGTTGTAGGTTTTGGTACTTTTAATTGCTTTATAACTGTCCCATGCTATCTTTTTCTGCTCTATTTGACCAGCCAGCTCCACAGTCATCCATTTCGGCATTGTCCTCCTGCAATATTTTCTTAAAGGTATGTATGTGTTCGTGGCTTCTGTGATTTTTGATTTAAAAGTATTCCATAATTAAAATGTATTTGCCATCCCTCAACAATCTGCCCAGTTCACAGATGCCATATAGCACCTTAAATTGTCAAAGACCCTCTTCTGAAGTTAAAACCAGTGCCTTTATCTTTAACGATGTTTGATGTTTTGAAGGATTTCTTCATCCTCCGACTGATAATCGCATGATTATTTCTTGACTGTGGTTCCTATACTTTAAACCCGATGATGTCATCTGAAAATTTATAGTGTATGTTAGGGTTTCTAAGATATCCCGATGAATGTATAAGTGGGCTCCATCATTTCTAGTTAGAACATTTAAAAATACAATTTCTAGTTAGACCTATTTTTAACAGTAATATAACAGTAATATAGCAGACTGAGATGTTTTCACAATTTTTTGTGTATTTTAGCGTAAGTGTTCCATATAATTTGAAAAATTTAATTTTATGAAATAATATATTAGGTTCATCAGATACTGGCCAAAAAAGAGGTGATAATCATGGTGAAGGCAGAGAGAGAAAGGGTAGAAGTTTTCGAGGGGGAAGAAGAGGAAGAGGCCAAGGCAGGAATTGGAATGGTCGCAATAGAGGTATAGATCCTGTTAAAATGCTGTTTCAATTTGATACATAAATTTTGCAATATGAATGTATCCATGTAGTTAATGTATTTTCAGTTATGCTCTAGTTGAATACAGTAAAAAATAAGATCAGAAAATTCTGTGCAATTTTTTAAAAATATAAAATAAGAAACTTTTTATTTTATTTTATTTACTATGAACCTCACCACCCCATACCAAAGTGCAAAAAAAAAAAAAAAACACCAGAGAACTTGCCTCTGGGGAAGTGAATGCATGCCTCCTCACTTAAAGAGAACATGCTCACACCCCATAGAAACCTTACCAAAATAAAATACTAAAAGAAAACCACAAAAAATCAGCCCACAAGCACTATCTTTTCAAGGTGCACCAGCACTTTGAATTTGAAAAAGGTTTGTATTTGTTTATGAAAAGATTATACAACTTCTTGGTTCAAGTTTTTAATAGAAGATTAGATAGAAAAAGGAGTTGAACTGTTAAAAGAAATGGTTGAAATTTGTGATCATAATCTAGGATTTTTAAAAACATTAGTGATAGGAGATTGAAACGTGTTGTTATCTTTTTGACCTGCAGATAAAACATCAATTTTTAAAATAGAAATATTGCTTGGCTTCCTAGAAAAAAAATTCATTATGAATTGTTACCAGCAGCTCATATTATTATATTATTACTAAAGCTTTATATTTAGTGTCCTTGAGAGATGCAATCAGGAGGAAGAGGTATGTTCTGTGACCAAGAAAAAAAAATGGAAAATCACTTCATGACAGTAATACGGTCATGAAGTAATACAGTCATTAATGTGCAATAATAATTTCTGAATACTTTTCAAATCACTCCATAATTGTCTTGCAACATCCTTCATCTGACCTTTTGCCATGCGATGTTTTTTTTTTCTTCCAAACTAAAGAACTCAAGGCACTATTTTCTTGTGAAGCAGTTAATGCAGCTACAACAAATGCGATGAAGGAACTTCCTTCTAAAGGACTCCAGATAGGCTTTTTTGCAATTATATAATGGATAGGGAAAAAAGCGTAAATAGCTAAGGTTATTTGGAGGGGAAAAAAAATCAGATTTAATATGCATATTTTATTCATAATATAGTTGTTAGAATAAACATTTAGCCATAAACCTTGTGGTTTATGGCTAAATTGTATGAAATGCAGTGGGTTCTAAATATACTCAGAGCACTTAGCAGTCATCACATGAGGAACTGGCTACCATACCATGTATAGTGCTATACAGGGTATATCAATAGATCAAAAATAGAATACAGACCTCAGGTATATGACGTCATGTAAGAGTATTCTACACTGGTCCAATCTGATCCATCTGATGCTTGCCAAATAACCTAATCACTGCTATCAAGGAATGCAGGCTCAGTTGTTGATGTAAGTCCCCCCCACACTCACTGAGTCAGCCCACGGTTATTATTCCACTCTGTTCCCAGCCATAGTCATGTTAGTTTCGGGGATGCTAAAAATTTACAATGTCAAGTAAACAAAAGCATATTCTTCTGGAAGTGGTGAACAATGTGAAAATAATTAATTTGTTGAAAAAAAAAGAGGGAATCATGGAATAAAATTGCAGAGATTTAATGCCAGAAATTGTGGCCACCCACAATTTCTGGCATTAAAAAGAATAGTGAGTCAATTCTTCAGTTTGTTTCTATATTAGAAAGTGAAGATGGTAGCTGTAGCAGAAAAACATGAAAAAGGCTGACAACAACGAAGTAGGAAAAGCAATATACAAATGGTTTATATGCAAAAAAGATCAGGTGGACAGCCAATTTCAGACTCCATTTTGTATGGGAAAGTTCTCATGTTTAATAAAGTGTTAGGGGGAAATAGCAAATTTAAAGCTAGCTCTGAATGGTTATATAATTTTAAATATCAACACGGAATATGAGAGCTTTAAAGTACATGGTGGGAAGTGGCCTCTAAATAAGGAAAATGCTGGAGAGTTCATCGCAGAAATGGCCTTGTTTATTGAAACATGTGATCTCTATTTTATTTACGTTGCTGATGAAACAGATTTAAACTAGAAAGCACTGCCTTAAAAAACCATATCCTCAAAATATGTATCTACTGCTCTCGGCTATAAAACGAGTGACAGTGATGGGTTATGCTAATTCAGTTGGGAAAACAGGTTAAATCTGCTTCTAGTTGGCAAGTCAAAATGTCCAAGAGCTCTAAAGAGCTTGCAAAATTTACCCTTACTTATATGAATTAGATCAAGGCATCTATGACAGCCAATTTATTTGCGGAGTGATATGATAGGACATTTATTCCTGAAGAGAAAAAAATACCAAGAAAATATTGGAGAGTTTGAGAAGGTATTGGTCATTGTAGACAATGTGCCATCCTACCCGTGCAGTGAACTTTTGGAATGTGAACATGGAAAGTCATGTTCCTCCCTCCAAATGTAACACCTCTATTGCAACTTATAGATCAGGGGATTATTAAAATTCTTAAAAAACTATTCAGGAACTAACTCTTGAGAACATATTTACTGTGTGATGATGATGAACATGATGTGTTTTATAAGCCTTGAAAGAGTGTTTACATGCTTGCTGATTCATGGAGCTGTATTAAAGCTCTTAACAGCTTTAATACAGCTCCATGAATTTTGGGAAAGCTGTTAATATTATTAACAGTTTATTAACAACATTCCTGGTTGTTCTGATTGGGAAATCAAAGAAGTGACAGAATGGATGAAAAGTAATGCGGACAATCATGGCTACCAAAGTTGATGGATCAGGAAATTTTTTGACGGTATTCAAGAAGAGGATAACTGTGAAGGATGATAAGGAAGAAAATGACGAATCGACTCCCTCTCGTAACTGCTTTGAAATAACAATGAATTGGTGCGAAAAGCAGGAATGCAGTGTTCCACAACTTCTTATAATTAAAAAAATTTTTATTTTTTTATTATTATTACTCTATAAGAGTACATCAAAGTGCAAAAATTTGTGTGTGTGTGTGTGTGTGTGTGTGTGTGTGTGTGTGTGTGTGTGTGTGTGTGTGTGTGTGTGTGTGTGTGTGTGTGTGTGTGTGTGTGTGTGTGTGTGTGTGTGTTTTTTTTTTTTGTGAATAACCTTAATCCAATTATCTTGAATTTTCAATTATCTGAACCACTTTTGTCATGAATTGATTTAGATAATCAGCATTCTACTGCATATAGCAACCTTCATAAATGTTGATGGTTATAAGATTGCATATTTTTGCAAGCGGTAATATGTGAAAATATTTTGTATATTCAGTAATGCTATTAGTGTCACTCATGATCCTCAGAACCATTTGATGCTGTCCACAACCCTATAATCTTTTGAACAGTCCATTACCCCAGAACCCATTTGTGTGGTACTTTAGTACTTTTGAGTTTGGCACCACTTACGTAGAAGACGTTCTTAACATACATTTTGTAACATTTTAAGCCAAATGTGGGAGCTAGAAATCTTCAAAACTTCTGATGGACTGGCAGGAATGTTTGTTTTTAGCATGGGAATCACTCTTTACTCAACTCAGTAAGAGCAAACAAACTTTCAAGAACATTCTGTTGACTAGGGCTATAAGGACATCATTGCAATGGTAACTAGTAGTAATTTTTAGGGCATTATTTGGAATTAGTCAAATCTGAGCTTGAAGCTGATTTATAATTGTGGTTAGCTGAGCTTAGTAAAGTTTGGCATATTAATTGATTCAATACTCTATGGTTTGCTTTCTTGTTCAAAGGAATAATGTAATCTAATGTAGCATTTTTGAATATTTAAACATTTTTTAAATTAAAATAATACTTATACACAATAAATATTTCAGTCCATCGAAGAATGAATAGTGATATTGTCGAAACAGAATTCAGAGAAAAAACTTTTTCAAGAAATTTAAGAGAAAGTTGGTCACCTGTCAGGTATTGTGCTTGCTACAATTAGGGGCACCGCCAGCACCGGGTTAAGAATATTACAACTGCGAGTATGTAGTGTTTAATTTCCATAGCATATGTGAAGCTAGTTTTTCAGTTTTGTCAATAGGTTGTAACCATCATAATGCACATTTCTTTACAAATCACATAGTATCTGATATAACAAGATAAAAACATGTCAGATGTAATAGCATTTGTTTAATCAATTTAGTAATATATTCTAAAAGTTCAAGGTTAAGAACTGTGAAGAATAAAACTTTGTACACTTTTGTAGTTGTAATAATATAATCTTAAATTATTTACATTTTAAATTAGCACTGTCTTCCCAAGCTTATCCTGTAGTACCTTGGAATAAAATTCAGGTAAATATTTACTAGCTGATGAATACCAAAGTGTGTGAACAATATAAATTGTTCTTGTCATTAGTATACATGCTTTTATAATTTCTGTAAATGATTTCTGTAGAATCACCTACCTGACCCCTCTAATAACTTGTCTAGTTCCTCAAATTTATTCAAAATACCCACTTTTGTGACACCAGGTGTAAATTTGTTCCAACAATCAAATACCTGCTGGCTGAAAGCAAATTTCTACACATCTCTCTCTCCCCACCCCCAGAACCATCCATCCATAATTTAAATTTATCTTTCATGTGTGTTGTCATCAGCTAGTTTACCCAATACATTCAAAAACCTTAATCACCTCGATTGAATCTCCTTGCGGGTGCTTAGTTTCCAGACAGAATGGTTTCCAGTTCTGCAAACTGCAGACTGGAGCCATTCTTGGTAAGAGTACCCTTTTGTACATCTCACTAATTTAATTGCACTTCACTGCATCTGTTCCAACAGATTCACAACCTTCCTAAACTGAAGCTTCCAAACCTGTATACAGTACCCAAGGTGTGGCCTAATATCATTGCCTTATACAATAGTATAATCACTTCCTTGTGTGCCTGTGGACAAAATTTCTGCATATCATTGACAGAATATCTATGAGCTGTGTACACTGCTCAGAGAACTTCATATCTATCAAGTATCACCAGGTCTTTTTCATTCTCTACTTGAATGTACTACAACTTTGTATGTTAATTTGGTATTGTTACCTATATGCAATATCTTGCATTTGCTGCTACTCAGCTCATCTGCCCAATTTTTCTAGATTAATTTAATTTTCCAGTTCTGTTAGCTTGCCCTGATAACTGCCATTAACCAACCTGCCAAACTTTATATTATCTGCAAACTTAATGTTAAGCCTGATATGCCTTCATTAATATGATTAATAAATTTTGAAAACAATGATGGGCCAGCACTGAACTCTATGGAACTCTACTAATAACATCAGCTGAAGAAGAGCTATGCCCTCTGATAACCACTGTGTCTTCTCCTGTTCAACCATCCCTTTATCCATAGCTCCTATTTTGCATTTCTGCATATCATTGACAGAATTCTATGAGCTGTGTACACTGCTCAGAGAACTTCATATCTATCAAGTATAGCTCCTAATTTGAAAGTGTCTGCAATTCTGCCCAGACATGATAGGAGGGAGTATATGATGAGAGCCCTCTCGATCAATTCGGCCCTGGAAAGATTGTGCAAGGCTCAAGGGGTAGAAATTTTTTCAGCCTGGTCTGTACTTGTTAACAGGAGAGACTGCTTCTACAGGGATGGGATACACTTAAATAGAAAGGGTGCAAGAATGTTTGCTGATGCTATCGAGGCAGTTTTAGGTGGGTCGGAAAACTGCTAGCTTGGGGGGGGGATACAAGGACTAATAGATTAACAGTAGCCACTGGCAGAGGTGAAAGTGATTCTTGCACTGCTTCTATTGGAATGAGCCGCAGCCTGGAAAATAAGATACAGGATATTTCAGAGACTGCTGGGAATCATTGCGGTACAAGTAAACACATGGGTTGTGTTAGGGTAGCTAAGAAAAAGAACAGGTGCATGTATACTTGTGTGTACACCAATGCTAGGAGTTTAGTAAATAAATTTGATGAATTTGAGGTATTGCTCAAAACATCAAAGGCAGATATTGTGGGGATTTCAGAGACGTGGTGTCCCACAGATATAAGGAATGCAGAACTGGAATTTGGGGAGTACAATGTCTACAGAAGGGATAGACAGGATAGGAAGGGAGGAGGGGTTATGCTATTAGTTAAGAAATACATAAAATCCAAGGAAGTGAAGCCAGTCGACATTGCCGGACAGTGCAGTGTCGAGTCAGTTTGGTGTGACATAAGCATTGGGAGATCAAAATTGAGAGTAGGAGTGTGCTATAGGCCTAATGACTCTGATGAGTATAATAAGAAATTGTACAGGGAAATAGAGTGGGCCAGTAAATCAGAGAGTCTTATAATGGGAGATTTTAATTTCCCAGATATTGACTGGAATTTGGGGGCTGGTCACTCACACACTAGCAGGGCTTTTGTGGATTTATTGGATGATTGTTTTCTACATCAGCATGTTCAGGAGGCAACTAGAGGGAGTAATACTCTTGATTTGATTATCAGTAGTGATTCTTCATGCATTAAGAATCTGCAGGTAAATGAACCACTAGGTGGCAGTGATCACAGTGTGCTGAAGTGGGATTTACTCAAAGAGGTAACTACCATTAGGGGTAAAGGGAAGGGTTATTGCTTTCGTAAAGGCGACTACGATGGACTGAGACAGTATTTAAATTCTATACAGTGGTACCAACTGATGATGTTACCAACAGCAAATTCGAAATGGGAAGCATTCAAAGAACTTATCTTGGAAGCTACTAGGCTTTACATACCAACTAAGAAATATTGTTCAAGGTTTAGGCCTAAGTGGATGTCAGATGGACTAATGAGACATATGGCAGAGAAGAAAAATGCATGGGATACATACAAATTAATACGTGACACAGAAGCCTATGATAGATACAAGTTGATCTGTAACCAAGTTACAAAGGAGGTTAGGCAGGCGAAGGCAGATTACGAGAAATCTTTGGCAAGGGATGCAAAGAAAAACAGAAAAGAGTTCTTTACTTATGTAAACTCTAGAAGGAAGGGGATGAATCAGATTGGTCCACTTGATATCGATGGGTCAACTGTTGATGATCCTACTCAGGTAGCTAACAAACTAAATGAATATTTTGCATCGACATTCACGCATGAGGAGTTATTCAGCGAGGGGAATGCCAGAGGTGTATTCAACTCTGGCAGTAAGCTAGAGAATCTTGTAATAACTGAGAGTAAAGTGGAGGAGAAATTGTTGAAGATAAATACAAGAAAGGCACCTGGGGTGTATGGGATCTATCCAGTTATATTAAAGGAGGCAGCAAAGGAAGTAAGCAAACCCTTAGCCATAATTATGAGAGCTTCCTTGGACTCAGGGGAAGTACCCATGGACTGGAGATGTGCAAATATGACCCCAATTCATAAAGGAGGATCAAAAGGCGACACAAGTCATTATAGACCTGCTAGTTTAACTTCTGTTCCTGGATAATTAATGGAGGCACTGGTTAAAGAAGCACTGCAGGATTATCTAGACAAGACTTCAGTTATAGCTCAGACACAGCATGGTTTTGTTAAGGGGAAGTCTTGCCTGACCAATTTGATTGGATACTATGATGCAGTCACAAAAGATGTGGATGCAGGGAATAACTTTGATATTATATACTTGGATCTTAGAAAGGCTTTTGATACTGTTGCACATGGAAGACTGCTGCACAAATTGGAGCAGTGTGGCATTGGAGGCAAATTGCTGCTATGGATAAAGGGGTGGTTGTGGGGGAGAAGACAGAGTGGTAATCAATGGACACTGCTCATCGTGGACTAATGTTATTAGTGGAGTCCCTCAGGGTTCAGTATTGGGTCCATTATTGTTTTCTGTATTTATCAATGATATTGATGATGGTATATCAAGCTTAATGTCCAAGTTTGCAGACGATACGAAGGTTGGCAGGGTTGTCAAGGACACTACTGACACTATGCTACTGCAACAGGATCTGGAAAGGTTGAGCAGATGGGCTGAGAGGTGGCAAATGAAGTTTAACATTGACAAATGTAAAGTACTACATATGGGGAAACAGCAACCCCAGAGCAAAGTATCAACTCTGTGGTACTACACTGACGGCGGTAGAGAATGAAAGGGACCTGGGGGTGGTTGTGCAGGCAGATATGAAGTTTTCTGAGCAGTGCAGACGGGCTGCAAGAGTAGCTCATGGTGTATTGTCGATGATATATAGGAATTTTTCTAGCAGGGATAAGGAGGTGATTATTCCCTTGTATAAGGCAATGGTCAGGCCACACCTAGAGTACTGTATACAGGTCTGGAGGCCTCATTTCAAGAAGGATGTAGGGATGCTGGAACGAGTACAGAGAAGGGCAACAAGATTGGTGAATGGAACAAAGGAGTGCTCTTACGAAAAAAGGCTTAACTTTTGCAAATTAGTGTCTGGAGACTAGGCACCAGCGAGGTGATCTGATTGAGGTGTATAAAGCCTTGAATGGTTTGAGCATGCTCAATACTGATGGGATTCTTCCTCTTGCTCAGAAAAATCACCTGAGAGGGCATAAATTCAAATTGAGGAAAGACAGATGTAGGATAGACGTGAGAAAATTTGCCTTTAGCCAGCGGGTGGTTGGTTGGTGGAACAGACTTCCATCCCTTGTCGTGAAAGTTGATAGCCTAAATAAGTTTAAGGCTCAGCTGGACAGGTATTTCGAACGAACAGAGGGGTGAAGTGGAAGTGGTTATTTTTTATTTATATTATTTTATTTTATTTTTTTTGGCTGGTGCTGCATAAGTTTGCTTTCTTGCATCAAATGCCTCTAATGCTAATGCTAGCTCCTAATGCCACATTGCTTGTAAGCATACCACTGATTTCTCTTAAAGTGCAGTGCATGCTAGAATTTGAAACTCAAATGTTATTAGACATGTAGTGAAGAGATTGAGACAGTGTGACTCCAACTTTTTTCAAGCACTGTTGTTAGTGTTGTTTCGCTTGAAACTCCCCCGTGAAGTGCCATTCTCAAAGGCAAAGTGTATACAGTGAGATTATGTAATATCAGTAATCTTAAAGAAGGAATTGTTGCAGTATTTAGTGAGATTACACCTCAAACAGTTTGTGCTGTTCTTGGCTGGCAAAAAAGATTTATTTGTTCACGAATGCTGCTCATATTGAATATATTTTCTAATAGTTTCCTTTACAGTAGTTCCCAGCTTTTGAATACCCTTTAGTATTATTTCACCTCTGTAAACAGTTCAGTTTGGTTTTTTTTTCTCTCTCTGCATATAAACAAACAGGAATAACTCAGCAGTTTTCAAAATATATGAACAATATAAAATGTATGACACACAAATTACTAATAAGTGTTTTTTCTTAAACAGAACATATGTGTAACAGGGAGCAGAGTAAGTGAGAGGTATCATTGATTAATCTGACTACTCTCTTTTGGTTACAGTTTTAGTTTTAGAGGGACTTTTAGGAATATAGAATACTATTCCTGCCAGATGTGGGAATAGTATTCTATGGTAGGAAGATTTCAGGTTTGTACAGAGTTGACAGCTACTCAAAATTTTAAATATATTAAAATTATTTTTCTGCTTCTGCTGTCTGTTCATCTCCAGAGGTTATTAAATTCTCATATTTATATTTCAATATGTTAAAAAATTTCATTCAAGTTTTGTAATGCTAATGATTCTCTCAGAACTTTTGTATTATTCTAGGTAACTGGATGTTTTTTCATTTTAGCCCCTGCAGTGGAAAATTATGGTGATATACCATTCTACACAGATTACAACAATGTAGATGCCACTTTGAACCATTATATGACTTCGTATATGGGTGCATACTTTTTCAACAGTTCCTATTTACACGTAGAACCATCAACTTTGAAGGATTATATCAGGAAACAAATGTAAGTGTGAATGTGTCATAATAAGTATAATCCTACTGCTGTGGAAATGAACTGAAGATCACCATCATCAGAGTCTGTTTACAAAGTCAGGGGATTAGTGAACTAGGAGAAAAAGAGGGTGAATACAGATATTATATTTATACTATAGACCAAGCTCAAAATGAGATCAGAAATGATATTCTGCATTATTTCATTACTCATTTGTATAACTGCTTTTTCTTAAAATTAAAATTAATCTAAAAATCAATGTACCATGATCCATCACCCTTTACTTCTAAAATAGATGCATCTGGTGTGACCTTCTGTTTGTTCTCATGGTGGCATGACTATATCAGAGAAAATAAAAGCTCTTAAAGGTCATTCGATTTAATCAAGTTTAATAAAAGCTTGTCAGGTGATTTGTTTATATATATAATATGAGATATAATAATGGGTTAAAAGTTGGAGTAGTAGTGGAAGGATAAAAATAAATAAAATATGACAAATGCATCTGAGCACACAAAAGCAGCAAAGGATGCAAAAGTTGTATGGTTTAATTCATTAGACTTAAATTTGGTTATAATATACTCTAAATTGGTTGGTTCTAGTGAGTATTTGTATAGTTATAATATTTTATGGCAGTATTTCCACTGCTTGGAGAGTAATAACGTCACATGATTTCCTATGGAATGTTCTCTTTGTTCCTTTACTCACTAAATTTCTCACTTTTCTATAAACATTTACCTTATATGTTAACAAAATCCATCAAGAAATCACATATAATTATAAGTTACAGTCCTTTATCAAGACTTTTATTAACAAATCTTATTTTGTTTTCATGTACTGATGCAAATATAGTTTATCTACAACTTATATATTATATTTCTTGGATTTTTCAAATACTTATCATCCTAAATCTCCAACCTTTGAATGCCAATCTGCTCTTGCTCTTGCCAGCACTGTCATCTAAGAATTTTATGGTGTTCATATTCTTTTATTACCCAACATTTATAATGCTTATAATTGCTGGACCACATTAGGATTTATTCACCTCGCTGTCACCATTGGCTTCATTTATCATTTTTGGAATCTTCTACACCCGTCCACTTTCAATTAGGTGAATAGCTTCGTCCTGAATCTTCAGTTTAATTTTCACTTACTGTAGTAAGTCTTCACTTATACTTTCTTTTAATCCTTTTCAAGCTAAGGATTTTATATTACTCTGGATATTATTTCATATTACTCTGGACAATTCTAACTTGGATTTTAATATATATTTGAATGCTTTAATAAGGCTCTACTTATACAACCTCCCAACCTTTCATATTGATATGTGTACAGTTCAATCAACCTGTACACTAGATTTTTTTAGTGAGCCTCCTTGGATATATTCACCAATCTATCACCATTGGATATACAGTCGATTCCGGTTATTTGGGACACATCGGGACTAGTACATTTTGACCAAATTAAGCGACTGCCCCAGTTATCCGAAGTTTCACATAAGAAAGTTAAAAATACAATGGACCCCCGCTTTACAATTGGTTCACTGTACAATCAAATCATGTTACGATGGAGTCACTGTAGTAAAGTACCGTTCACTATATGATGTGTAGTAAGCGCCGGTCATTGTGATCATGTTTGTGAATTGAATTTTAATTCTATTACACAGTGATTCTAATTAGCGAAAATAGGAATATTATCCACAGGCTATAAAAGTAAAGAAATATTAAGCTCAAATTTGCCCTTTATTACCTTACCAATTAAAAATTAAATGATACGTGAAAATCGGAAGAATATACGTGATAATCGGAATAATTAATATGTACCTGTAATATGTACATACTAACTAGTTGACATTTATATTCATTTGTGGATGAGGGTTAAAATTTCAAACAGTAAAAAGATAAGCAATCAATAACAAAGAACACAGCACACAAATTTCAAGTAACACAATACGTGCAAGTGAGAACGGAGTAGAAGTATAAAGACATTTCACCATAATAACCCACAGAATTCCAGCTTTCGGTATCATCACAAATTCAATAAGATAGTTTACTATCCGTTTATGATAGATTGCGCTAACAGAAAAGCCCAATAAACAGGTGCCTGCTAATTGTTTTATGATTGTGACCTCCAGAAATCCAACCAAACCACGTGGTATGGTCGGAGACAATTGTAGGGTAAACTCCAGTGCTGCGATCTCCTGCCCCAATTAAACGGCATGTTGTCCCAATTAAGCAAAGTAAACCCTGGCTATTTTCTCGACTGGGTTCTGCTTTTTAAGATTTGCCCAAATAAACGGCTGCCCCGATTAACCAGTGGCCCAAATAACTGGAATTCACTGTATTACTATTACTGGAATTTCTTCTATAACTGTTCACTTCCAATTGGTTGAATATTTTTATCTGGAATCTTCAACATAATTTTTATTTACTGTTATAAGACCTCCCTTATACAGTCTTCATTACATTTACTGCAATATAACCCTACCAGTTGGACTATAGAGAATTATTCTTGATCTATGTTCAACCTTTAGGTCATTTTTATCCTTCCAGCTAAGGATTTCATGTTATTCATTGCATGTGAACAGTTCCAACTTGGATTCTAAATTATTTTTGTGTACTTTAATAAGGCATTACTAATACAGACTCCATAGTTCTGGATACATGACAGCCATGCCACCTGGTCTTAAATCTATTAATTTAGCCTACATTCATTCTATATACTCCTTTTACAAGTTTGAACACTTGGCATTCATTTTATTACTTCTTGAAATGCTGGACTTTTCAATATCTTATTTGAAATTTGTATTTGCACTTCATTTTTGGAGTATTTCATTCCTAACTTCCATATATATTTTACCTTTCTGTTTGCAGAATTTAATTTTTCCCAATATAATTTCCAGCCACATCTGCATTATAATTTCTGCTAATATATACTTTCTCCTTGCAATGTACCATTTGTTTATCTCTATACACATACAAAAATGACTATAGAGATCACTAATTATCTCTTTTCACAGCTTTCTTTCAGGTCTGTTTTATCACTATGAATTGATATGAGTCCATAAAACTGTCCAATGTGCTACTGCTTTAGTTACATTTATCAACTCAACTGAATATGTTCTCACTGCCATTCCCGCCTCTCCTTCTCTCTATTATGCATTACTTGAATATTCCTGGTATTGATTTTATATGCAATTTTAGCAACTATTTACTTAATTCATGTTTTTTGTTTTTGGCTCTTATTTTTCGTCTTTTTTCTGAGCAAGCATTTGGTATTAGTCTCATTTTCTTACTAGTCAGGGTTCTTACCAAAAGGATGAGCTTTATGATTCCAGCTAACCCAGTACTTTTAATATCCTTAACTTTGTTATCTTTATACTTTCTACTTCTACTTTTTGCCGTTTGTAAATCTATTAGTGCAATAAGAGGGTGATACGAACATTCATACTATCCTTAATTTCTCGCTATCTTCGCTTTTATTTATTTAGATATACTTTTATCCCTTTCCTATCCTCAATTCACTCCCTAGCCTTATATCATTTGCCTGCTCCATATTCTATTTACAAATTCTACTAAATTAGACAAATTTTATGCCTTGTCTTTCCAGTGCCTGACACATTGCCTTATACTGTATGGAGTCAAATGCCTTTTCAAAATCCACAAATGCCAGGCATAATGGTGTTTTATATTTATTTGCTTTCTCAATTAGCTGTGGTATTATGTTGAAGGTGATCCATAGTTGAGAATCCTGTTCTAAAGCCAGCTTGCTCTTTTGGTTGATTCCCATCAAGTACTCTTTCTAATCTGTTAATGATGACCCTTGTGAACAACTTTTAGATGTGGGACAACAAGCTAATTGGTCTATAATTTCCAATTTCTGATTTGTCTCCTTTCTTATGCAGAATAATTATGATTGCATTATTTCACTCCTTTAGGGGTCATGCCTTGCCTAATGTATTTTGTGAAGATTCTTGCCAGTTTCTGTGTCATGTCTCTTCCTTCCAATTTTTTTAACAAATCTACATAATTTAATCTTCACCCGGGGCTTTTTGATTCTTCATTTTCTTCAATGCATGTTCTATTTCATCAGGTAGGATATTGAGTGTGTCGCATGTGTTACAAATTTGTGATCTATCTTCCCCACTGCTGGCATCATTCCTTTGCTCCTTACATAATACTTTATAGTAATCTTCTGCTTTTTGAATTATGCCTTTTCTGCTAATTATAAGCACACCATCACTATTCTTCAGGGTCAGTAATGTCTTTTCTGTATCATTGCTCATGACTGCTGATTTCAGCCCTTTGTTTTGCCTTAATCCTTGTTCTACTTATTTTATTTTATTATTTTATTTTTTTTGTTGTTGTTAAATCATGTCTTTTCTGAGCCTCTTTCTAATGGCTTTGTGTAACTCAGTATACTCAATTTTGTCCTTGTCAGTGCTTATCTTGCCCTTCATTTGTCATCTTCGGTTCATCATGACAGGTGTTTCCTGACTAATTTTTTCTTCTTTGGATTTCTTTTTACCTGTAGGTTTCTTGGGCTTTATCACTTTCAGAAAGTTGTATTCTTCGTTAATATCTTGGTTCCGAAAGGTCTGCGGAAGCTCAAACTTGTTCCTAAGTTTTGGTACATACGACTTTTTCTCCTCTTCTATTATCTCAAAGACCACTCAATGCATATATACACCATTAAGAAAAACAGCATGAGGAGGAGTCAGGGGTGGTTAAATAATGGACTAATCATTTTCATAGAGCTGAAAAAGATGTCATGGAAAAGTTAGATTAATAAAAAATAAAACCTAAATCAGCCAGAAACTGATCTGTAATTACCACAGAAAGGATTAGACTGGCCAGGGCAGATTATGAGAAATCACTGGCTACAGAGCAAAGTAGAGGGACATTGTTTTTATGTATGTGAATACTAAGAAGAAAAAGGAAATCAGATTGGGCCTTGCATGATGGTGTGGGAAAGTTATAGATAATCCTGCTGATGATGCAGGTGCTTTGCATCAATATTTATATCAGAAGAAAGCTGTTCGTAGCGAGGAGAAACTGTGTGAATAAAGCTGGAAAGCATTAAATTAGTGATTGTGAAATTTCAGAAGATTTATTAGAAAAACTTTCCTGACTAAAGATATGTAAGGCTCCTGGAGTTAATGGCATATACCCAGTAATTTTGATAGAAGTGGCAACATAATGCATGGACCATTAAAGCTAATCACAAGGACATTGCTAGACTGAGGAGAGATTCCCTTGGATTGGAAAAGTGCGATTGTATTGGCGGTACATAAAAGTGAATCTAAGATTGATGGATAACTACCAACCAGTCGTGTTGGCTTCAGTCGTAAGGAAAATCGTGGTGGCAATGATCAATTCAGAAATTCAGACAAATGAAATTTTGAAGGAAACAGTATGGGTTTGTAATGGTAATATCATGCTTAACCAACTTGGTTGGCTAAAATATTGACAGATTCATTTGTGAGCTGGATGTAGAAAATAATTTCGATGTTGTGTACTTGATTTCATCAAAGCATTTGAATCAGTCCTGCATGAGAGCTTACTATATAAACTGGAACATGTTAGAATCACAGAAAATCCTCAGGTTGCAGTATTGCTGCAGGGTAGGAGGCAGAGGATTGTGATTAATGGTTATTTCTTCAGATTGGGCTAATCTAAGAAGTAGGGTTCCTTGAGGATTGTTATAGGGACCACTGTTGTTTTTGATTTTTTTTTAAATGACATCAATGAAGGGATGGAGGACAGGATATCAAAATTTGCAGACTATGTTCTTGTTTATACTCCGGCACGACCACCAGGTCAGAGGAGTTTACAATAAATTATCAATACAAACATTAATCGTATTATTTAGCAGTAGCGGGGTTGAACCCCTGCCCACTCGAAGAGCATGTACTATTACATTCTTGCTATTGATCACTCAGTTACGTTCTGATGAAAAAATATCAAAAATTGTGTGATTATATCCGAATGTGATGGAGTGGTACCATGAATATTGTGTATTAGAATTTGAAGTCCTATGCATGTGGAAGGTGCAGTTGTAATGTTGTTTTTGTTTTTTCTTGAAACAGTCTTATTACATGATGTCATGGTTAGGAGAGTAGTTAATGATCAGTGCCAGGCAGAGCTTCATGATGACTTAGATAAACCAAGATGGTTTAAAAAAGTGGTATGTTTTTATGCGGCAAAATGCAAGGTCTTATAGCAATCCAAAAATAACTTATACACATGGTGTGATTGAACTAAAAATAGGGGAGGAAGAAGGGGATTTGGGAGTTATATGTTTGAACGAAGTTCTCTGAACAGTGTAGGCAGGTAGCAAGGAACATCCATGGTGTTCTATTAGCGATTTATTGAATATTTGCTTGTAGAAATAGGAGGTTGTAATCCCACTGTATAGGTCATTTGGAAGGCCACATTTTGTAATACTATGTTTGTGTATGGAGACTACACCTTTTAGAAAAAAAAAAAGGACATCATGCTTCTTGTAAGGTCTAAAGATGGGGAAACTCAGCTGATGCACTCTTTGCATAGGGTTTTAGAGGTGATTTGATTGATCTGATGTGTAAGTAAAATAAACGATGAAATTCTGAAGATTTTCAGATTTATTAGAAAGCTTTATTTTCATATGAAAATAACAAGATGTTTCATTATTCTACTCCATCTGCACACTGCACGTGAGACAGATATACACTCAGATAACACCTGCTATTCAGTGTCCACACAGATAACACCTGCTATTTACTTAGGCATTGACTCCACTAGATGTCTGAAGATGCCCATAGGGATATGCTGACTGCATGGCTTTCCAAAGTGTCGGAATAGATGGCAGTTGCATGTCTATATGCCTCACTTCCTATTCCAAAACATTCCACATGTTTTTGATTGGCCTGAGGTCAGGTGAATTTGGAAGCCAATCAAGAGGGATGATATCTTCTCTGTGTTCCTAGAGCCATTTGTGTGCATTGCGAGCCCAGTGACATGGTGCATTATTGTCTTGGAAGATTCTATTTCTGCCAGGAAAAAATGCAACATGGCAGAGTTCACACGGTCTCCTAAAAGCCGTCAGTGGTCCTGACCATGAAATGTTGGACTATACATACCAGGGCGCCTAGTTCTCACCAGAAAAACAAGCCCCATAATAAGCAACCGCCACCTGCCTGTATAGTGGCCACCATGCACAATGGGTCACTGGACCCATGTTGCTTGCACTACACATGAAGGCATCCTTTGTGTTGCACTAGATATTTGGACTCATCAAACCAGTGTGTTGTTGACACTACAGCATTTGCTGTTGACGATAATCAGCGGTAAGGAGAAGGGTGTCTCTTGGGTCTTCTGCTGTGGAACTCCATACACCTGAGTATGTGGCGCATTGCCATTTGGGATATTGTTCTTGCATTCCCCATATTGTATTGTGATGTCAACTGTTGCACAGTGACGGGCCTTTGGTTGGAAAGTGGTTTGACCCATTCAACACCATTATTTGTACACTTTAACCACAGTGTGAGCTGCGAGCACCCAACAAGACATGTCATTTTCAATATGGAAGCACCCAACACACAAACTCCCACCATCGTGCCTTTTTGAAACTTATCTGTACTGCAACCCATAACTGCTACTTTATCACTTTACTTGCCTGGTTTGACTTGCATCACCAGGTACAAATTACCACTGCTGTAGCGTACGAATCTTTTTGTGGTTTTTATACTAGACAGCTGTGCGGCATAAGGCCACTATGGATGAGGTGGTCATAATTCAATGATTCATTAGGTTACTAAAATTTCAGTATATCTTTCAGTGGAGACATGGTAGAGATATAGTTTTGTTATTTTGTCTGTCTCATAATTTTTCCTCTTTCTGTTGAGGTGCTTTGATCTCCTGTTTCTGTGCAGCTCTCCTTTCTTATACATTTTTTTGTTTGTATTATGTAGATGCTTCCCTTTGCGCAGAGTTTCCCTTTAAGGAAATTGTGGTATTGGAGGTGTGGGAGATACAAGGACTCTTAAAAGTATTTTTATGGCATGTACAAATTTGAGATGATGTTTTTTATTTAAAACCTTACTTGCTGATAAATACAGAATTTTAGTCCTGATGTTTAAGACTATTGTATATTCTCTTTGTAGTAATAGACATGCTTTAGCAAGTTTCCTCTTATTTTAAATAATATTAAGAGAAGAGAATTTTAATTTGATATTCTTAAAAGTGTATTCTGTTTAAAATAATTTCTAGTGAGTACTACTTCAGTGAAGAAAATTTGCAGAAAGATTTCTTCCTTCGAAGGAAGATGGATCCTCGTGGATATTTGCCAATTAGTCTTATTGCTAGTTTTCATAGAGTTCAAGCATTGACTCAAGATCTAAATCTTGTGATAGAGGTAAGATAATCAAATTTCTTTATTTTTTTAAATAAAGATATCTTTAATATAGATTTTGTGAATCATCAAATCATCATTTAATACAGATTTTTGTGAATCATCTGAGAACAATGTTGATAAAAATAATATATTGAATGCAGTTGTAATTTGACTAAGATAATGTGGCAAGGGAAGGAGATGGAAAACAGCTAATTGCACAGAGCTTAAATACAGAATGGACAATATCCAAGAAAGGAAATGTGAGGGGAAGGAGTTCCTTAAAATGTTAAGAAAAAATGTATAAAAACTGTATAAATCACACCATGTTTTGTTTATGTTGGTTGGAGGATGTAAGATGAGAACAGCAGAAAATAGTATAGATAATGATTTTCCTTGGAATATTATATGGTTTGATGGGGTGTAATTCCAGTTGAATGATAATGTCAACACCCAGAATTGCTAGAAACATGGGAAACATCACACCCATGTTTATGAAATTTGACTTCACTTCCCTCTCCCCTATCATAGGCTATCTATGATAGGGGAGGGGGAAGTAGCACTACACAGAAGCCTATGATAGATAGGATAGCTATCATAGGCTTCTGTGTCACGTGTTAATTTATATGTATCCCATGCATTTTTTCTTCTCTGCCACATACGTCTCATTAGTTCATCTGACATCCATTTAGGCCTAAACCTTGAACAATATTTCTTAGTTGGTGTGTAAAGCCTAATAGCTTCCAAGATAAGTTCTTTGAATGCTTCCCATTTTGAATTTGCTGTTGGTAACATCATCAGTTGGTCCCACTGTATAGAATTTAAATACTGTCTCAGACCATCGTGGTCGCCTTTACGAAAGCAATAACCCTTCCCTTTACCCCTGATGGTAGTTACCTCTTTGAGTAAATCCCACTTCAGTACACTGTGATCACTGCCACCTAGTGGTTCCTCTATCTGCAGATTCTTAATGCATGAAGAATCACTACTGATAATCAAATCAAGAGTATTACTCCCTCTAGTTGCCTCCCGAACATGCTGATGTAGAAAACAATCATCCAATAAATCCACAAAAGCCTTGCTAGTGTGAGACTGACCAATCCGCAAATTCCAGTCAATATCTAGGAAATTAAAATCCCCCATTATAAGACTTTGTGATTTACTGGCCCACTCTATTTCCCTGTACAGTTTCTTATTATACTCATCAGAGTCATTAGGCCTATAGCACACTCCTACTCTCAATTTTGATCTCCCAATGCTTATGTCACACCAAACTTGACTCGACACTGCACTATCCAGCGATGTCAACTGGCTTCACTTCCTTGGATTTTGTGTATCTTAACTAATAGCATAACCCCTCCTCCCTTCCTATCCTTCCTGTACACATTGTACTCCCCAAATTCCAGTTCTGCATTCCTTATATCTGTGTGACACCATGTCTCTGATATCCCAACAAGATCTGCCTTTGATGCTTTGAGCAATACCTCAAATTCATCAAATTTATTTACCAAACTCCTAGCATTGGTGTACACACAAGTATACATGCACCTGTTCCTATTCTTAGCTACCCTAACACAACCCATGTGTTTACTTGTACCGCAATGAGTACCCGCAGTCTCTGAAATATCCTGCATCTTCTTTTCCTGGCTTCTGCTCATTCCAATAGAAGCAGTGCAAGAATCACTTTCACCTCTGCCAGTGGCTACTGTTAATCTATTAGACCTTGTATCCCCCCCCCAAGCTAGCAGTTTTCCGACCCACCTAACACTGCCTCGATAGCATCAGCAAATATTCTTGCACTCTTTCTATTTAAATGTATCCCATCCCTGTAGAAGCAGTCCCTTCTGTTAACAAGTACAGACCAGGCTGAAAAAAATTCTACCCCTTGAGCCTTGCACAATCTTTCCAGGGCCGAATTGATCGACAAGGCTTTCATCATGTACTTCCTCCTGTCGTGTCTGGGCAGAATTGCAGACACTTTCAAATTCAACCCTAATTCATGGCTTTTTTTCAACAGTGACATGTACTTGTTAAGTAAATCTTCCGGCCTCTTACTCTTAATATCATTAGTGTCAACGTGTACAACTATATCTCCTTTTGTGCCCTTAAAAGATGATATCCGCTCTACAACATCATCAACCTTTGCCCCTGGCAGACATACCTTGGTCCTGTTCCACCTCTCCATTTTACAAAGCATGTTTCCCCATTTCCCTGACAATAGAGTTACCAACAACTACTAGTTCCTGTGGGACCAGTGTATTCTGCCTTGGGGGTTGCCGCTGTGTTGCGTGATGACCAAGTGCAAGCTCTGGCGTTGATGGGCCCCCTCACTTTAGATCCTTCGAGGGCATCCACCCTGTTCTTCAAGCTCTCATATTGGCCCATAACAACACTGAGTTGTCGCCTGATTTCGTTACACTCCTTGCATTCCGCACACACAATGACATCCCCCATGGCAACATCATGTCCCATACCCGATTGCTCCACAAGCATCATGCAAGCAGTGCATTTTAAAAGGCTGTGATTCAGAGGGCAACTGCGCCCCCCCCCTCAGTTCTCCCCTGATCCACAGCACTCTCATTAGCTTTAGCCTTTTGCTTTGCTGCTCTGGTTTGAGTCATGATTTCGATTGAATTTCAATAAAATTTCAATTTCAGTACAAAATTATAACCCTAAACTTGTATCCGAACACAGTTATAACGCTATATATATTTTTCAGTTTCAAGTGTTATCTACGAGTTCGGTTTATATAACTTCCGTATCAAGTTATGTATTAATTAATTATGTTACGTTTCTAATCTAAGTTGTTATATGTATTTAGTTAAAAGTACAATTTAATTGACAATGAAGTTTAACAAATTTAATAGATTTTGCTGATTAATTGACAATATTACATTATATACTATACTATACTATACTAACGCTATCTAGTTCGGGATATAACGTTGTATTGTATAACAATGGTGCAAGTTACGGACGCTTAAGTATTAATTAACTTCCAAATCTCGCTGTCTCAATTCAGAATAAACTAATGATTCTGACTAGGTCTATAAGCTACTTATAGAAAATAATTTGATCTATCAATTGGTCAATAAAGCGGCTAAATATGGCTAAAAAACTTCTCGTTCAGCGGCGCTGCAACTCGTACCACAAGTTGCAGCTTGCTACATATCCTTACCGATACTTTTATGCAATTACAAGGCCAAGTAAAGAATAAATACACCAGATTAATCAGAAAATCACAAAATAATGCTATACTACTAAATTTAAATAAAAGTTTTAGAAAAACAATAGTTTCAAATCAATAAATAAGAAAATCCACTTAGCGGCTTGAACACGTCTGGCTCCCACTAGCCTTGCCAGCAGATTTGACAGTAAAACATTAAGTAAGCTAATATTTAAAAGTATATTATACTGGTAAACAATTGATGACTATATTTTTTTAATATGAAATGATTGTGTGTTGTCAGTGATTTTTAATTTCTAATGCAGTGTGGACTTGAGAAACAGCTTCCCTACAGCTTTTTTCCTCTTCCCCCCCCCCCCAGAAAAACCCAACAATACCCTGTTTTCTTCCTGTATACAAATACCTAATATTCAGCTTTTCAAAACCCAAAAGTGACATGTATGTATCTGCTTTAATCATATCAGACAAATACAGCACAGCACAGCACCCAATGTACCATGACGTTGCATTTTAAACTTTGTGACCTCTTTTTTTGGACTTAATCAGGGGTAGCCAGTAATTTTCTTCGTGGACTGTATTAGGAGAAATGTAACTTATCATGAACTGGAATTTTTTTTTTTTATTTTATCCATAACATTAATAAATAGGTAAATATTTTGATAATGTATTTTACTTCTCTTTATTACTGACTATTTACTTATTACAGTACATGAAGAAAGGTACATTCTTTGTAGCTTAGGATCAATTTTTTGGAACACATTAGATTGAGGTAAATAAATTGCAAAATAAAATAATTGCACAATATAAAAATTAACTTAGTACAGATCAATCATGATCCTCCAATAAGGTAGTGAAGCACCAAGGATTAAATTGGTGTGTTACATGGTTCTCCTGCATGGTTACTGATTTTAAACAAAGAAAAACCCAGAGCTTCTGGAATTTCCATTCAAAGGGTTGTTGTTTGTTTAAGGGCTTTATGGTGCAAGGACAGCAAGGTCATAATGCACCCCATTCAAAGGGGATATGGATGTCATTTTTCCATTCATTGATCCATCCATTCATCCATGGATGTCATTTTTCCATCTTTGGACCTGTAGCATTTTTTAAGTCAGCATTGACAAAATCCATATTGGTAATCACTGATCAGTTAATTGTAACAGTTGGCATTGATGAATTTGAATGTTAGTATTAGTAGTGGAAAATGATGCAAGAAATCAAGCTTATACAGCATCCAAAAAATTAAAAAATAATCTTATGCCATCTCCTGTATATCAACTCCAATAGTTTGTCTGGTTCTTCCTTGAATTTTTTCAAACTACCCACTTTCACAATAACAGATGGAAGTTTGTTCAAACAATCAAATACCTGCTGGCTGAAGGCAAACCCTGGCACATCTATCCTGCACAAACTATCCTTCCTCAATTTGAGTTTACGCACCCTTGTGTGTAGTCCTAGCAAGAGGAAGACTGCCATCAGCATTGTGCTTACTTAATCCATTGAAAGCCATCTCCAGATGCTGCAGTTTGTAGAACTGAAGCCTTTCTTGGTAAGAGCACCCTTATGTTCCCCTCACCAATCTTTTTGCTCTTCTCTGTCCCCTTTCCAGCAGATTCACATCCTTCTTAAAAAGGGGCCTCCATACCTGTACTCAAGATGCAGCCTAACCATTGCCTTATACAAAGGGATAAGAACATCCTTATCCCTTCTAGCAAAATATCTGTACATCAGTGACAGAAACATGAGTTGTCTTGGCACCCAGTCGGCACTGCACAGAGACTTCCTCTGTTATTTTCCCCCAATTATCCACAGTTATTTTTCATTTTCTGCTACTCTGAGTGTAGTACCACACTGTTGGTATGTTAGTCTGGGATTGCTGCTATCCTGATGCAGTTAATGTTAAACCACAGTTGCCATTTCTCAGCCCATCTATCTAATTTTTCTAGATCTTATTACAGTAGAATACCTTGATTATTGTTATTAACCACACTGACAACCTTTATAACATCTGCAAACTTAGACATTAAGCCTGATATATTCTTATCAATATCATTAATGAATATAGAGAACCACAATGTGCCCAGTACTCAGCCCTGGGGGACTGTACTAATAACATCAGCCCATGAGCAGTGTCCATTGATAACCATTTTCACACAACCATCTCTTTATCCCTAGCAATAACTTGCCTTTAATACCACACTGCTCTAATTTCTACGTCAGTCTTTTATGTGCAGCAATCAATCTTTGTCACCCTTTTTTCAAAAGCTTTTCTGGAATGCAAATATATGATACAATTTTGTATAATTACTTTTTACATCCAAGTTACTTTGTTACTGCATTGTATTATCCAATGAAATTGGCTTGACAAGATTGTCCCTTAACAATTCCATGCTGTGACTCCATATAACTGTACTCTTGTTTAGATGGTCATCCATTACTTCTTTAACCAGTGACTCCATTATTTTCCCCGGAACAAAAGTTAGCTAATGGGTCTGTAATTACTCATATCACCCTTTGATCTCCCCTTTGTGAATTGGGGATACATTTCACATCCCCAGTCCACAGGGTTCTCCCTTGAATTTAAAGATGCTCTTATAATTATGGACATGTGTTTGTTTACCTCCTTTGTTGCTTACCTTAATATAATTGGATAGATCTTATCCACCTTAGGAGCCTTTTTTATGTTTATCTTGAGCAATTTATTTTTCACTTTCCTCTCAGTTATCACAGAATTGTGTAACTTCCTGTTAGAGTTCGATACTTTTAGCATCTGTTTCTCTAATGAATTCCTTGTATGAATGTAGATGCAGAATACCTATTCAGTTTGTGAGCTAACAGAGCAGGATCATTAACAGTTGACCCATTGATATCAAGTCAACCAATATGATTCATCCTCTTTGTTTTAATGCAAAACAGCAAAGAAGTCTTTGCTGTTTTTCTTTGCCAAAGGTTTCTCATACAGGATAGCCTTTTTTGTCATATTAACTGTCAGTAATTTAGTTGAAGTGAGGCAAATACTTTGGAATATTTCCATATAAGTACACAAATTTAAAAGTTTGTCCTCGTGGATAAATTGCAAAATTTTTTTTTTTTCCTGTGTAATTAACTTAATTTTGAAGGAAGATGTGTCTATTTTAAGTGTTAATTTCATTAAAGACATAAAAATCATAAGGCGGTAACTATCTCCTCATTTTTGAATGCCTATCTGTAGATATTTATTTTTGTGAACTTTCAATCTCATTTTGAATTTTCAAGAAGTAAAGTTGTACAGTATATCCCATTAACATTAAGAGTTGTAATCGATAAATTATTTATTTTAATAACTGTTATTTGCATTATTTCAGGCAGTGAAGGATAGTACCGAAGTGGAAATGATAGATCAATACAGGGTCCGTACAAAGTGTAACCCAGAAATGTGGCCAATACCAGATCCCATTAATCCTGAACCAGTAAGTTTGGAACTTCAGTCTCAAAATGTTGGTACTGAGCTTGCTAATACGAGTCCGGTAGTCTCAGCAAATACAACTGAAAAACCAAGTGATGTAGAACCTGTTAATTTACAACCTGTGAACTCTCATCTCCATCCTGATGCTCCAGACTTTGTTCCTGGCAAACCTTATCGTTTGCTTTCAGGTAGGAATTATGTTAGGAAAATTTTTTATATATATATATATATAATCCAATTAATCCAAAAATTAAATAGACGGATAGAAACTAATAAAAAAATATATATTAAAAATGGGAACATTGCTTCAACGCTACTCTCTTTTTCTTTATCCCCCCCCCCCATATATATATTTTTTTCTGTTATTGTTATGTTATTTTATTTGGTTAAGTTCTTTTTCACTGTAATGGTTTGCCGTGCTACTCCCAAATATCCTATTTTAATTTAGCTTATATACAGTGGAACTTCTCTATTACGAACTTCTATTTAATGAATTTCTCTATATTACGAATTTTTTCGCAAAACATTGCACTTTGAAACAAAATTACATGTAAAATTAACCCCATATAACGAAGTGTTAGTCTTTCAATAACGAATTTTTAAAAAAATTAGTAAAAGCATTTTTGAAGATTTTCAAGCATTTACTGCTAAACAGCTGCTCAAATATGCTGCCTCCTTCCCTCCGA
This sequence comes from Mastigoproctus giganteus, assembly GCF_048544385.1. Taxonomy (NCBI): domain Eukaryota; kingdom Metazoa; phylum Arthropoda; class Arachnida; order Uropygi; family Thelyphonidae; genus Mastigoproctus; species Mastigoproctus giganteus. Next base: position 57,384,266 of record NC_143577.1, read on the forward strand.
AATTTCGCATTAGCATCTTTAATTAAATAATCATCCTTTTAGTGAACACTTGTGGCCATTGACGCCCGTAGGAGGGTCTTTGTTTCATTTTTGTTACAGTTATTAAACTAAATGGGTTTTCTTAAAAGTGGTTGTAAACTTTACAATAAATAGGGTAGATTTGTAAATTGATGTTGGCTGAGGGGAAAACGAAGTTCGCTGCGGTGAACCTTTAGCATACTGCGGCGGCAATACATAGAATGCTACCATAGTCGGTTTTTAGTAACGCCCACTGAGTGACATTCGCTTCTCACCTCAATTGTACCATGTGACCTTCATGTCAATCATTATATGATATGTCTGTTCTCGTCTAACTGGACTCCCAGTAGATGGTTTCATGAATTTTTTTTTTTTATTTCATTCGTCATCAATCACATAGGCTATATGCTCTTGTATTTTTTTTTTTTTTTTTTTTTTTCTGAAAAGTAACATACAGCATACGTTAATCATAAATTTTCTTTCGTGTATATATGAATGAAAGCAGAATAAAAGAAATTCACAGTCGTATATTTCTTCAAAGTGAGTGATACTATTGAATCAGCAAGCGAAAGTCATTGAGTAGGTGGTGCAGTACTAACAATTCACTATATGGCAGGCGCAGTGAAGTTTGCGGTGTATGTATCAGCAAGAGCTGCAGTCCAGTAATTTTTACAATTGTGAAAACAATGTCGAAGAGAAAGTGTTTAAGTATTAATGATAAAGAAAAGATTGTTATGATATTGACCAGGGTTTTAAGAAAAAAAGATGTTGCAGAGAAATATGGTATATCTGCAAGCAGTTTATCTATGATTTTTAAAAAAATCGAGAATCAATTTTAAATGCAATTGAAGGAGGAGCAGACAAGAAGCGAATTAAGTTGTGTATATATGAAGATGTTGATAAAGCTGTTCTAAAATGGGTGCAAATGATAGGTGAAAAGAATATCCCAATATTGGGCCTAATAATTAAGCAACAAGCTCTGAAATTTGCACAGTCCCTTGGACATACAGAATTTAATGCGAGCACTGGGTGGCTAGATAAATTTAAGAAGTGCCACAGAATTGTTGAAAAGGTTATTTGTGGAGAAAGTGTTAATGTAAGTGAAGAAGATTGCAACAGTTGGAGGAACAGTACCTTAAAGAAGATTTTGGAAGAATATGAACCTAAGGATGTTTTTAATGCTGACGAAATGGGTTTATTCTTTAAATGTTTACCGAATAGAACACTTGCTTTTAAGGATGATAAATGTTTTGGCGGAAAACAAAGCAAAGGAAGAATCACTGTGCTAGTTGGAGCAAATATGACAGGAAGTGAAAAATTAAGACTCTTATTCATCGGAATATCAAAAAACCCAAGATGTTTTAGAGGGACAAAATCTTTGGAAGTTGACTACACCTTTTAATAAAAAAAGCATGGATGACAAGTGATATTTTTGAAGAATGGATATTAAAACTAGACAAGCATATAACAAAAGAAAAAAGGAAAATCGTGTTGGTAACTGACAACTGTCCGGCACATCCGCCAATATTTCTGCCAAACTTAAAAGTGCGAAGTTTTTTTTTTACCACCAAACGTAACGTCAAAACTCCAGCCAATGGACCAAGGCATTATTAAAAATTTTAAATTTCATTATCGAAAGAGAATAATAATGAAGATTGTCAATGCATTATCAGAAAATAGAAACTTGGAGCTTACAATTAACCTTAGAGATTGCATCTCTGAACTGGCAAAAGTTGGGACAAACAATGTCACTGAATACACTATTCAAAAGTTTTTTTCGAAAGCGTGATTTGCATTGAATACGGAAGTCGAACAACGACTGGACGAACAAGATGAACTGCCCCTTTCACAGCTGAAAAACTTTTGGACATTATTAGAATCATCTGGAAACATCGAAAATGAAATAACACTGGATAGTTATGTTTATGTAGATCACAGCAGAACATCCAAATGAAGATGAAATACCGCTGAACGGTGTTAGACACGACCATGATCACGAAGAAATTAACAATGATGCTGAAGACGCATCTGAACAACCCGTAGAAAAGCCAACTCGCGAAGAAACGATTAACGCTTTTAAAACGGTTCGTATAAAATATCTACAGTTTTGTGAAAATGTTCCTGATAATGTTTTTAATGCTCTGAACAAATGTGAGGTTTTCTTTGAGAATCAGACAATTTTTTTAATTGTACCGTGTAAATGAAAATTACAGATTTTTTAAATTAATTTGTGATACTTACTGGTTTATACAATTTTTGAAAATTCAATTTTCAAAAATTGTATAAACGTAATTTAAATAAGTATGTTTTTGAAATAAAATACATTAAAAATAAATGTAGATTCGTTTTCCTTTTCTAATTAGATAACAGTTTCTAATAAAAAATATTCTCTGTATAACGAAATTTCTCTGTAACGAATTTTTTCGCCGGATTTATCGAATTCGTTATAGGGAAGTTCGACTGTGTATATATATATATATATATATATATATATATGTGTATATATGTATATATATATATATGTATATATATATATATATATATATATATATATATAAAATTAAAAAGGCATAACTGTTATTCCTACAAAGGCAATATGTTGTGCGAACATTTACTAAACAAAATTACTCCAGTTGGATGTTATATTTTCACATTCTTTATCTTCCAAATGTTTTCATAGAAATTCACTGAGAATTGTAATCAAGACCATCTTGTCTGTTTATATCATATTAATAAGAAGCTGGGTTATATTTCAACATTGCTATCGAAATAGCTTGAATAGCTAGTGCTGGTCTGTGTGTTCCTGTGTTATGGAAAAAGCTGCTTTGCATACATATTGTAGAAAAAAAATATTGCTGAGTTGTCAGTGCATAGTATACAAGGATGCTACTTTTGTGAATAGCCAAAATGTTTCTTGGTGCAAAATCAAATGGATGTTCCACAGTGGAAAGGTGCTGCTTTTTTTTTTTTTTTTTTCCCTCACAGCCAAAATTGGATAGCTGTTCAGATTTTCAGTACACATGAAAAACATGTTCAAAGCAGCTTTCTGTTAGACTGGTGCCTAACAACAACTTAAACTTGGTGTGCATGTGCTCAGAAGATGTCATATGCCCAGCTCACAATCTTTTAGCTTTTAGTTCTGTTATAAGATCATTTGCTGAACTTTTTTGATCAAACCATTTACAATTTCTTTATGATTATAATGCAAAATATTTCAGTTACACAATTTCATGTTTGCTACTGTGGAATCGGAGTATATCATGCACTGAGCAGGCCTCCGTAGCCGAGTGGTCAGGAGTGGGAGTGCAGTAGCACACGCTCTTTGAGTAGACCGGGGTTCAAGCCCCTAACTGCTGAATACGGTCGATCTGCCAACCCGCACTGGACCAGCGTGGCAGATTATAGTCCATTTCCCTCAGCATGAATTGTTGAGGAGGCTTCCATCCTGCAGTGGGTTGATAATGGCTGCACTTTGTCTGCATTTTTTTTACTGTCTTTGCAGTCACTGAAGAAGTGTTAAGAAAATACCACAAAACATTTGACCCCAATATGTACATATTTCCGATTTGCAAATAAACATAATATAATACCAACCCAAGTTTTGAGTGCTTTATTTTCTTCAAACAACTTATGCAAGTTTATATAATTCTTGAGGCATGTGATAGGGAACAGGGAATCGGAAAAAGAAAGCTCATATCAATGAATTTTCAATAGTAGAATCATTTATTGAATGATAATCTATTAAATTTCACTTTTTAAACATATTCTTAAATTATTACGAATGTTTATTTTATTTTAATTTTGTTGTGTAAAGCAAAAAATAATGTTGCCAAGGAAATGCTAATCTATTTTACAAATAGAGAAAATTCCTATGTACTGAGCCAACCTAGAAATAAAATAAGCAAGACAAAACAAAGCACACTCACCAGTGGCAAGGTGAATGCATGATTCTCAGCCCAGGAAGACATCCATATACCCACAAAAGAATAAGAACCACCTTTTGTAAATGAATATAAATAGAAGGAACTGGTAACCTACAAGTACTTTCTATTCAAGGGGACAAATATAAAATGTAGTGATAATTATTCACAATTGGTTCTAATTAGTGTGATCTTAATATTTAGCTCCATTGGCTTAAGAATAACCTTCTCAAAATGTTTATCTGATAATAAACTATATAGATAAATTGGCTATTGTTGAGAATGAGAATCATTCTACTGCAGCAGAAGGGATAGTAGTATCAAATTTAATAAACATATTCTGTATAACAGAGAAATCTTGCATCATCTCTTTTGTCTTTTTTTGTATCTGATAGGAACTGCAATGTCAATTTCTGCATATGGTTGGATATTTCTTCCTGCCACTGAACCTGCACTCCCAATAATTTAGCCATTCTTGCCTCTCTGAAATCAAAACTGCTTTCTTCCATTTCACACTCTTGAGTAGTCCCTATTTCAAGGGTACACAATTCTTTGTGAGCTGTTTCATTAAATAGATTACAATACACTCATTGTTCAGTAGCCAGGAGACCATTTGGTTTTGAATTGAGACAACTGTTCACATCTAAAAAGCTTCTAAAACATTGCTGTAGAGAAGCTGATATTTTCTTCACAATCAGACTACAAAACCTAAGCTGCTGACAGTTCAGGTTTTCAACTTTTCATTTAAGGGTTAATAAAATGGGAATAAAAATCTTTATATATTTTTACTCCTTGAAGTTCTTCTAACCTGTTGGCAATGCAGGCTAGACATTTTGCATACTTTTTCAAGTAAGAAAAATATTTCCATTAACTTGGTAATGTTTACTTTATTATAAAGCATGGATATTTTGTGTTTTATGGACAGAATTTTTGTTGTGGCATTGCATATGGAATTCCACTGACTGATTCCAGGCCTGCTCATAATATCTTAATAATAATCAGTTGTCGTGATTAGATTTAACATGTGATCTGTATTGAAGTTGTTTCACACAAAACCTTTTTTCATCAAACCATGACAGTGTTTTGAACAAATAATTATCTTCACTTTCATCTAGTTTAAAAAGTGACAATTGGAGTATTCACAGAAAAATTTTATAAAGTTCAATCTGTTGTGTGTGTGTGTGTGTGTGTGTGTCACAGTTACTACAGTTTTATCAAGATTGAGATTAAATTGCAAATTTATTTCAACAGGTAACTTTGCAATCCTTTCATGAGAGTGACCTTGTCTGCAAAAAATGCTGACATGCAAGTGCTACATATTTTCCTCTAAAGCAAATCAGTTTTAACCCAATGGGCAGTCATTTCAAGAAATTGACATTTCTTGGATCGACTGCTCAGATGAAGCACTTTATTAAAAAAGAAACAGCAGTGCTGGGACTTTTTTTTTTTTTTTTTTTAATAACGATATTGACCAAAGGGTAAGGGTGCAATGTCAACATCTGACTTTAACCATCTGACTTCTAGTCATATGGGGGGAAAAAAAAAACCAGCTTTAGCTTTTTTCAGATAAAAGGGAAGAAATAACTGAATTTATAATTTTAATACTTTATAATAACATTTCATAATTTTTTTATTTTTGACAACACTGTATTAGATAGGAAACTTATCCGGTGAGGCAGTTAGGAAAGTTTCCTAACTGCCTCATTTCTAGTGCTCGGTAGCAAGAAGTGAGTGAAATTGAAGCCGAAACCAAATTTCTGTGGGAGAATCAAGACAAGATTCGGCACACTTTTTTTTCTTCCTCAAACAGAGGAAAAATGCAGTGTTAAATAGCTTTTTGTAGCTATACTTCTCCAATTAAAAACTAATGATGCAGCCAGAAAGTGAATAAATACCAAAATTCACAATAACAATGAAACTGCATATTGTGCTTCACGTAAACATCTTTGTATTCTTTCTATTTCATTTAATATTAAGAAAAGCTTCCATTTTACAGCTGAAATGTTTTAGTTCTGATATTTGAAAACAAAATCAAAAATTGTGCAGGATGACTCATAGTGCTTAAAGAAACTAGTGTTCAAGTTAATCAATGATGTCTTTTTTCAAACTGTCCGTGAGAAAAAATACATTTCATGATTTTCATTGTGTTATGTTTTGGTAATCCCACTTTTACAGGGGGTGTCATTGTGCAAACAGAAAATGAAGATTATGCAATTTCACCACCATACTTTTTTTGTTTTGTTATTTTTTCAGTAATTTCTTTAAAAACCTTTTACCAAAGCTAGCTTTCTTTGACAATAAATACTTTTTTTTTCTTCTTCTTTTTTTCTTTTTCTGTTTTTTTCTGATTTATTCCAATTCCCAGTTTGGTAGAACTTCAGCGGTGAATTAGTAGGGCCAGTGCTGTTAGTTTTCCCTCCCTTTTGGTTTTGTAGATCTGTACTGATAGATCAGTAGACTTTGTTGAACTTGTATATATTTTTCTTTAAAAAAAAAAAGGGTTGGGGCTGATGGTTTTTTTTTCATGGTTCCTGTTGGATTCGTGTTTATCAGAGAGATATTTGTTTCACTCAGTTTAAAGAAAAAATGTAGAAGTAAATGTTTTTGATGTATCACAACTCAAACCATGATACAGTATTAACAAAATATCATGTTCTCTAAAAAAACGACTATTAGAATAAATAGAAATTGCAAGCCTATGATTGAACTTGTAGTTTGTGTATAAATAGACAGCCAACCTTCTGGTATCAACACAAACAAATTGACTTCTATGTGATTTAGCTGTATTTACACAAAGAAAAAGCCACTGCCATACTATTTAGAAGCTGTTTCCATATAACTTTTTACCAGAAAGTTACTCATTCAAAAATTTTCATAGAACAAAATTGAAAATATAAATAAAATGCTACCTTATTTCAAATTTTGTATTTCTTAAATAATGAATTATTCAAATAATGCCAAGGTCTGAATTGTGAGGGTATCATCCGACTTGGAGAAGGTTCTTTTGAGCAGAAGTGCCAATATATTGCCAATACAGTGATAGAGAAATCATGCGAGCACTGATTATAAATGCAGCACAGGGACATCTAGAAATTGTGTTCCAAAGGAAAAGCAGCATGGTTTTATAAAGGAAAAATCTGTTTAAGTAATCTGGTTAGCTATTTTGAAAGAAGTTACTCATGAGTTGGATGTAGGAAATAATTTTGTCACTATTTATTTCAACTGTTGACTGTTATGCACGACAAATTACTATGTAATTTGGAACATATTGGTATCGGGGAAAAGATCCTCAGATAGGTTGTGGTGTGTCTGCGGCACAGGAAGCAGAGGGTTGTTATTAATAGTTACTCTTCAGATCAAGCTGGTGTTAGAAGTGAGGTCCCTCAAGGATCAGTGTTGGGACTGCTGTTTCTTTCTTTCTTCCTTTTTTTTTTCATTATATTGACAAAGGGATATAGGGTGTGATGTCAACATTTGACTTTAACCTTCTAGTGAGTGTGGTTGACAAAAAAAAAAACAAAAAAACTTCAGTTTCCCCCCCCCCCCTCCCAGATAAAAGGCAAGAAATAATTTGAAATGATGCACTTTATTTTTTCCTCAAACAGAACCGTAAATCACTTTATGTAGATACAATTCTTCAATTAAAAATTAATGATGCAGATGGAAAGTGAATACCATTCTTAAAGAATACTAAAATTCACAGTGACAATGATATTTCTTCATTAGCATATTAACTTATATTGGAAATAACAAGAAACTCAGTAAGGTTCCAAGTGGAATCTCACTTGGGAACCCATCCACACTCAGAACAGTAGTCATTTCTAATCACAGTGGTAACTACATTATACATTTGGAAAAGTTTTTGAACCTCCACCAGAATCGTAGTGAACTAAGATGGACCTGGTTCTGTGTATTTGTAATCTTACTTGACTTACAAATATCTACTTATGTTACCTTATGTTACAATAAGTAGATCATTATTACATTATTTTAAATCATTATTCAAAAAATGTTGCAGCATTTGGTACATAGTGCAATATTTTTTGGGGGAGGAGAATGTAATTTAAAAATATTTCATACAAGCTTGTACTCAGGTTGCTGTTTTTTTTTTTTTTTTTTTTTTTTAATCTTGCAGAGCTGGAAAAGCCATGTAAGCTCAGTAGTTCTGAAAGCAATCACATGAGTCCTTCTTCAGATGATGCAGGTATTGAAGGTGATACAGAAGCTGAACCAGAAGGAGATGGAGATCATGAAGAAAAACTAATAAAAAGTTTTAGTGCTATAGTGTCTAGTTTTCCTAAAGTAAATCGAAATTTAAATAGTGATAATTTGAATGAGTCCAATATTCAAACTGTAAAGAAAGTGGACATTTCTACTGAACAGTCTCATAATTTAAAACAGAACAGTAGTGATAAGGAAGAAAAAGTTCCTGCCATGCAGACTGAGGTTTCTAGTACTATTGTACCTACAGAGAATATGGATGTATGGAAGGAAGTGAAAAGGAGGTCCAAATCATTTTCTAGACAAAAGGTATCTACTTCCTTAATTTTAATTTTACATCATTTGTTTTATTGAACATTAATTAGTTTAAAAGTGGATCATTTACATATTCACTTTCAGGAACAGTTGTTGCCTTGGGTGTCAAGCGCTATAGTGACCAGGCAATTCTCTTAGCAATTTTTAGGGTGTTTTCTCAAAGCCACAGTTCTTGTTTGTTTAGTTTTAAAAGTTTTTTTTTATGTTCCCATTAATTAATAGTAAACTTAGTGTTATGAATTGTAAGTTTTAGAAAGGAAAGTCACTTTTTATTATTATTATTTTTTTTTTGTTTAAACTAAAAATAACTTTTATACTGCTTGGTCACTCTAGCCTGCACCTGCCTCCCTGTGACAGGCCTTGGAAACCTGGGAGAAAAAATCCACTCTTCCAGGACTGAAAGATGGATAATAGCATTCCCACCTTTAGAGCCATTGAGCTCAAGACCTGAGACAAATGATGCCAAAAATGACTTTTCTTGATTCAAGAGGAGATACCAACATTCTTCATTTTGCACTCTCTATTGAACCAGCTTCTTGGGTAAATTTTCTTCCCTTCCTTGTGCAGAAATGCATTGTTTGCTGCAAGATTCACCAAAATCAGTAAGCCATCTCCAGTCTGGTGATCTGGTAGAGACTACTGAATTCCAACATTCTGCAGAGCTATTAAAGCTGATAGCCTTTGGTAGAAACCCAATAAAAGTTACTCCCCATGCCACCCTAAACCCTTTTAAGTGAGTAATAACAGAATTGCACTTATTAACTGTATCGGAGGAGGAAGCTGTCTAAGAGCTACATGAACAAAGAGTCATATAAGCAAGGAGAATCATGATTCAAAAAGACTGATTTTGTTCTGACCAGAGCATAATCCTCACTTTTAGCTTACCCAACTTATCAACATCTGTCAGAGCAAGCTATCTTAACTGCTGTGTCTGACCTTACATCTTAAACCACAGGTGCTACAAGTGACAAAAATATGGCTCCTCCCAAACTACATTGTCAAGGTGAGTCCGTATGTCTTAATTGCAGATCAAAGGACCACAAGTCTAATTGCACTATTACCGCTGCTTGCTCAAATTGTAAGGGTAACTGCCCAGTGTTTTCGAAAACATTCAAACTGTGGAGGGGGGAGGATCCAGAAATATAAAGTGGAGAACAGTCACATTGATGGGAAGAAAAGTAATCAAAACAAAGTCAAAGCATAATTATGCCACAGCTGCTGAACATTTTCAGTCAGTGTGTATTCAGACAGATGTATCAGTTCCTCTAAATATATTTATCACTAATTGGGCATGTTTCTTATTCTCTGTTTCCAGTCGTCCTTTGCAACAAACAGCTGAAAAAGCCCGTAATATCCCAATTACCATTCCAGCCAATGGTCCTCCAACAACAAAACCGCAACTGGCAAAAACCATCAAACTGCAACCATCACTTTCCACCAAATATTGGTGAAATATTGGTATATTGGTGAACAGAATTATCCAGATGATGGAATTTTAGAACCCCATGCCACCATAGATAAGAAAGACAAAACAAAAATAGATCAATACAAGCAATCTACAACTAAAAAGTAGTTAGAATCAAAAACAACCCATAAAACAACATAATGGAAAGAATCCTCCAATGGAATTGTGGAGGCTTTCAAAATATTTACACTATCTTATCGATCAGTATGCATCAGCAAGCATATCCTTACAGGAAACTTGTTTAAATTCACAAGTGTCTTACCATTAAAAATTATACTATCTTTAGATGAGATAGGAGTATTGTTAGGAGATGCGATCACTTTCTCTAAATATACAGTGGACTCAGCTTTATGTTATTAATTGGTTCCAGAGACACCATCGTATCATGAAAATATCGTAATGTGAACCAAATAACACTGTTTTTTGATAATTCGTTCCAAGTCCTCGGAAGTTGAAATTTTCGCTATATAACTAAACTATTTATCTCTGTAAAAGGTGATTTTTATAACAGAAATTCAGTATTAGTTTTATATAGAATACTGAATACCATATTTTCCAGTGTGTACCACGCACCTTTTATCCAAAAATAACTTGCCCTAAAATTAATTTTCATTTAACTTACATACATTGGAAAAGCTGTGTCAATGGTGGTGTGGTGATGGAGCTGGAAGAGAATCTTTTACCATCAAGATATCAGGACAACCTTAAGGATCTGGTGTTCCTTCCAATCGCTGCCTCTTGCTACTTGTGGTATTAAAACTGTCCAAAGTGGTTTGCTTTTGGTGCTTTCTCTGAAGGTTCTTGAAATAACTTAACACCTGATCTTCAAATTTACAGTTCATCAATTCAGTGGTTTCAGTAACTGGGTTTTTTCTTACTATCCTCTTCACAATATCCCACACAGCAAACATGTCCTTAATTTCTTGAGTTGTTGCTGCACAGTCATCCTCCTCATGTTACTCATCTCCACTGTCATGCTCGCCCATCTGCTGTAACTCCTGGAGCTCCTCTGTTGTCAACTCCCTTCCGTGGTCTGCAATTAACTCCTACACATCTGTCGCATCAATCTCTAGAGCCAAGGACTCACCAAGACTGATAATTTCCTGCTCTAGAACACCTTCAGCTTCAAACCCTTCAAAATCATGGATGACTGAAGGCCATAAGTTCTTCCAGGCTGCATTGAGATACAGAGCTGAAACTTCATTCCAAGAACTGACAATCATTTGTACACAGTCTAAGATGTTAAACTTGGTCTTCCAGAATTCCTTTAAGGTGATGGCTCTGTCTCCTGAAGTCTCTTCAAAGCACTTTGCAAGCATCTTCTTTGTGTAAATTTTTTTTTTTAAAGTTGCAATCACTTGCTGATCCATCGGCTGAAGCAGAGGGGTGGTATTGGGTGAGAGAAATTTGACAGTGATGAAGTTAATTTGCTTCTCCAGAGATCGGGCAAGTTGGGGATCATGACCTGGAGCATTATCCAAAATTAACAGTGCCTTTTAAAGGAAGTTAGTTTTTTTCTAAGTAACCTTTGACTGAAGGACAAAACACTTCAAATACCCATTCATTGAAGAGGTGTCTTGTCACCCAGGCCTTCTTGTTACACCGCCAAAAGACACCCAACCTGCTTTTGATGACCTTTTGCTGTTTAAACACTCGGAGTTTCTGAGTTGTAAACCAACATTGGCTTAAGTTTAAAATCACCACAGGCATTGGACCCTAATAGCAGAGTAAGCCTATCCTTCATAGGCTTATGACCAGGCAACGAGGCCTCTTTTGTGATGTATGTTCTCCTAGGCATCCTTTTCCAAAAGAGGCCCATTTTGTCTCTATTAAAGACTTGTTGAAGAAGGTAATCCTCCTTCTCAGTGAGTTCTTGAAACTCTTGAAAGAGATAGACCATAAGCTAATATAACTCTGGTTTTCTGGGATTTTTTTTTCTGTCATTCTGTCCCACTAGTAGTGTCCTGGATATAGTGTCTGTAGTATTCGGGGTGTGCAATTTAATATTAATAACATTGATTTGTGGTAATTCTGATTTTATTTTAATTGGGCAAAAGTGAATGATTTGCTAATATAGAATAATTTTTAGTTAATCAGCAGTCTATTATAATCGCTGTCTTTTCGAAAAGTTTGTCTGGCAGTTATGCTTGAGAAGCATAGAGCAATATGAAAGAATTTTTATAAGATTCCCTCATTCCTTTTGAAAGCGTATAAGCTTAATAGTATAATCTTCATTGTGTTCTGCCGATATTACATTATATTTCTAAGTGTTCATTTGACATCCATTGCTGGAATCAGGGGTTGAGCTTGCAGATACTGCAGCCAGATCGTCACAGCCCCAGAACAATTATAGCCTGCTAGTCTCCTATTCAGACTACAGGCAAGCAATATATAATGCATTAGACTCCCAGTGACAACTGTCATGTTGCAAACTGGTTACAAATATATCAGATTAGGCCTATAATGAATACTGACAGTGTGGTGTACAGGAACCCTGGAGAAGTTTTTGTTCACCTCTGCATAAGATTCAGTCATCTGCCTCATTATTTTCTTCTGACTGCAGATGATCTCCTATATGTGGGAACTGCAACACCCTTTTCAATCATTCACATTTTATGTGAATGTCCTAATTTTATAGATAAATGTTATTCATGAATTCAGGGCTTAACAGTTATTAGTGGATAAATTTAATTATAACAATTTAAAATATGCTTTTATTGCTTATACAGTAGACTCGATTTTCCGGGATAGATGGTAAAAAAGAAATCCTGGTTAATCCAAAAATACAGAAATTCCCAACATACGTAAGAGATACGTTCCAGGACTTCTTACTTTGTCGAGTTTTACGTAACTCGGGAATGACCAATAACATATTGCTACTATATTATTATTGACTAATCTGAATTCAGCGCGATACTTGATTATTAGTTTAATTTTCTGATCCAAATCAATCTCTTTTCTTTTCTTGGTAGATTTACTAGTACCGCTGTCACTTATTCTCTTAGTTGGCACCACGATAATGGTCAAAATGAATTTTCTGTACAGAATTTCACAGGGTTAAGGTGAAAACTCACTATTATCAACCTTGCACAAGCTCACATTTTATTAAAGCACATTTCTGGAGGTCGCTACCAAAAACAATAAAAATAATTTGCACTTTTCGTGTTATTGGGCTTTTCTGTTCGTGCATCTAATTATAAACGGTAGTAAGCTCATCTTATTGCATTTGCGAAAATACTGATATATATATATATATATATATATATATATATATATGCTACTATATTATTATTGACTAATCTGAATTCAGTGTGATACTTGATTATTAGTTTAATTTTCTGATCCAAATCGATCACTTTTCTTTTCTTGGTAGACATAAGATTTAACGGATGCACCGTTTTCAAACTTTCGAATAATTTCAAGTTTTTGTTTAGCTGAAAGCGCAACTCCTTTGCGTTTGCCCGTCATTTTCGCGATTTCTAAACAGAAAAAAAAAAAAAATCATTTACTATAAAAAAAAAAATCGAGATCTCTGAGATAAATAACGAAACAAAATTTGTCATTTTTTTCGGTGCAGCAGAACACAACAATCGACGCGACGCACTAAAACATTTTTTTTTTTTTTTGAGTGGCGGGTGTGAAGACAGAGTTGCAAGATAATAGGTACACTCATCTCCCAATGACTACTTATAATGCCGCTTCTTGTTACTTATTTAAGACTTGAAAAACATTCTAGTTATTACTTGAATTTTATGATTTTTGGTTTTTTTTTTTTTTTTTTTTAATTTGGAGTCTTGGAGTGTCCCGGTAAATCGATCTTTTGCTAATGTGCCAATGAAACCCAAACGAAGCAAACCTAAATCATTTATATACATGTATTTTGGACATTATTTGTGGTCCTGCAAGAGTCTGTAGACTGTACTTTGAGAAGTGCCAATTTGTGCCAAAGTTTTTCTGTGCTATTGCAGATGAAAACTTTGGTTTGTTTATTTTAATTAGTGCACTACCATGGTAACTTCATTAACTGTATGAAGTTACCTGTAGTTAATACGTGGTATATCTCTCATATAAGCTACAGTTAATGAAGTTATTTTCATTAACTGTAGCTTATATGAGAGATATACCATTCTACTTTCATTATTTGTAATTAATGTATTTGCATTTCACTTACCAGCTAGTTTGAATGCTAAGGTATCTATTTCTAATTTTGCTGTTCATATATTCAAACATATAATTTTTATTGTCATCATTCTTTCAGGAAAAAAAAGAGGAAGCTCCAAAAATAGTTGAGGACAGAGAAGAACTGGAATTTCAGTTTGATGAAGAATTAGAAAATGCTCCCAATGGAAGGAGAAACACTTTCACTGATTGGTAGGCAAACCTTTTCCTAACATTTAAGCCAAAACGCATCACACCATACGTATATAATTTCAATGCCAACCACCTAATTCATTAGCCATTCATAAATTTCAAACATGATAGTACATTTTTGGGAACATTGTCTTAAATAATATGTGGAGTGATAAATTAAGCTGTTAATGTAAAGAGGAAGCTCGAAAGTCACTGTCAGAGATTTTAAACACCTCAGTCAGATCTCCCAACTCCTCAAGTTGCAGAACTGAAGCCTTTCTAGGTAAGAGCATTCTTTTGTTCCCTTCACCAGTCTGGTTGCCATTCTCTGCACCTATTCTAGCAGATCTACATCCTTCCTTAGCGAGGCCTCCAGCCAGACCTGTATACCATACTCAAGATATGGCCTTGTACAAAGGGATAATTCACTAGTCTGGTTGCCATTCTCTGCACCTATTCCAGCAGATCTACATCCTTCCTTAGTGAGGCCTCCAGCCAGACCTGTATACCATACTCAAGATATGGCCTTGTACAAAGGGTTAATCGCCTTATTGATGCTAGTAAAGTTTCTATATATCACTGACAAAACCCAATGACCTGTTCTGGCAGCATTAGCAAAGGCAGCTTATATAGCATCAGCCAAAAAAGAAAACACACACACACACACACACACACACACACCCCCTTCTCATTTCACACATCCACTCGCTCCAAATGTTTGTCTAGTTCTGCCTTGAATCTATTTAAGCCATCAACTTCTACAACGACAGATGGAAGTTTGTTCTAGCAATCAACCACCTGCTGGCTAAAGGCAAACTTCTGCACATCTATCCTACAACCGTCTTTCCTCAATTCGAATTTATGCTCTCCCAGGAAATTATTCTGAGGAAGAATCCCATCAGCATTGAGCATGATCAAACCATTCAAGGCTTTATACACCTCAATCAGATCACCTCGCAGGTGCCTACTCTCCAGACACTGTAATTTACAAAACTTAAGCCTTTCATTGTAAGAGCAACCTTTTGTTCCATTCACTAATCTTGTTGCCCTTCTCTCACAGTGACTTTGGAGCTTCCTCTTTACATTAACAGCTTAATTTAAAACAGCTCTACGTCCTTCTTAAAATGAGGCCTCCAGACCTGTATACAGTACTCAAGGTGTGGCCTGACCATTGCCTTATACAAGGAGATAATTACCTCCTTATCCCTGCTAGAAAAATTCCTGTATATCATTGACAAGACACCATGAGCTACTCTTGCAGACCGTCTGCACTGCTCAAAAAACTTCATATCTGCCTGCACAATTACCCCAGGTGCTTTTCACTCTCTACCACTGTCAGTGTAGTACCGCACAGTTGAGACTTTACTTTGGGGTTACTGCTTCCCATATGCAGTACTTTACATTTGTCAATGTTAAACTTCAGTTGCCACCTCTCAGCACATCTGCTCAACTTTTCTAGATCCTGTTGCAGCAGCGTACTGTCATTAGTGTCATTAACAACCCTGCCGACCTTCGTATCATCTGCAAACTTGGACATTAAGCCTGATATACCATCATCAATATCATTAACAAATACAGAAAACAACAATGGACCCAACACTGAATCCTGGGGGACTCCACTAATATCATTAGTCCATGAAGAGAAGTGGCCATTGATTACCACTCTCTGTCTTCTTCCACTCAACCATCCCTTCATCCATAGCAGCAATTTGCTTCCAATGCCACACTGCTCCAATTTCTCCAGCTGCTCCTTCAATTGATTGAGTTGATTGAGTAAGCTGAATGTTAATGGCATTTTTCCTCTTGCTGGGACTACACGTATGAGGGGAAATAAATTTAAGTTTAGGAAGCATACTTGCAGGGTAGATGTGCAGGAGTTTGCCTTCAGCCAGCGGGTGGTAGATTATAGAAACAGGCTTCCGTCTGGTTTTGTGGAACTGGATGGTTTGATTAAATTGAAGGAAGAACCAGACAAATTCTTTGAGGTTATGGGTGGGAGAAGTGTGTATTTTTTTTTTTTTTTTTTTTTAGCTGATGCTGTATAAGATTGCTTTCTTGCATCAATTGCTGCTACTACTGGAACTCCTAGAACTCCTGTTTAGTGATGCTGTCCAATTCCTGCAATTCAGATTGAATCTCTGTGATGTCTTTCAATTAAAATTTGGAGACATGACAAGTTCTCAAATACACTCCTACTGTATTCTTCTATGCATCACTTGTCGCAGCCTGGGTGACTTCATGCTGCCACAGTGTTGTCTATGTTGTTACTGTTACCTCTTGATTTATTGGTTGGCATAAAGATTTCCTGTGTGTTGGCATGAAAATAACTTGTATGTGGTGATCCACAACTTCAGTGTTATTTGTTGGATGGCCAGGCATGTTGTAGAAAAAACAAACTATGCCCCTTTGTTGAAATTTTGTTCCTTGTAATACTTAATTACAAGGGATGAGGGGAAGCAACAGTTCTAAATTTTAAAATTAAAAATGTTATGTTGAAAAATGAAATAAACCAGACCGCCTGTATACCATTAAGAAATCATAGCACAAGGTGGATGAGAGAGAGAGAGAGATGAAAAGTGTCAGAACCTACAACTACAGGTTGATCTGTAATAGTTCCACAGAAAATGTTAGGTTGGCAAAGACAGAGTATGAGAAATCACTGTCCGAGAACAAAGCAAATATTAGGAAAAAGGAGTTTTTCATGTGTTTTTCACTAATAAATTATGTAGGAGTTATTATGTGTAGGTCTTTAATCTTAATTTCACTCAGTGAAATATAAAGAAGAAAAGAATGAATTGCATTAGATCCTTGCTGTATAATATCGGTGTAGATACACCATAGTTTACCCATAAGTTTGAACTACGTATGTAGTGTAAAGGCATTGTTTTAATTGTATCTCATATTGTCGGTGCCTTCACAATGAGATAGCTGGTATTGCACTACTTCAAATAAATAACGTTCTCTAGTAGTGAAGACTACTGTTATTTATTTTCAGTGGATACCACCACCCAGACAATCGTTTCGAAGCTAGTGGGCTTCATCATCAGTAGGTGGGCAGGTACTCTGGTAATGCAACATGCCATCACAGTTGCGAAGTTATTTCCAAACTATGAGAGATGCCAAATGGTGTTGGTAATAATGTATTAGAAGACGAAATGCACAAGGCATAATTTTTTATGGGTTTAGGTAATTAACTATATAATATCGGTGTGGATACACCATAGTTTACCCATAAATTTGATTGATTAAGCCCACTAGCTTCGAAACGATCATCTGGGTGGTGGTATCCACTGAAAATAAATAACAATAGTCTTCTCTGCTAGAGAAGCGTTATTTATTTTAAGTAGCGCAATACCAGCTATCTCGTGAAGGCACCCACAATATGAGATACAATTAAAACGATGCCTTTTACACTACATACGTAGTTAAAATCTATTGGTATCTACACCGATATTATATAGATAATTACCTAAACCCATAAGAAATTATACCTTGCGCATTTCATCTTCTAATACATTAGATCCTTGCATAATGGGTCTGTGAAGTCTTAGATAAGGCTGCTGATTTGTACATTGATCTGTACAAATAAAAGACCCTTTATTAGAAAATCTTTCAACCTTAAAGACAAGTAAGGCTCATGGAGTTTTGTAATGCAAAAACATCGGGCTTCCTGGTGCTATATGGTTGATTCTAAGAGACTACCATGCATAGCACCACTCCCTATAATGTTAGTGATGAGTATAATTATAATTGAATGATTAATAATCAGTTATTTGCATATCAGTTAATTATAATATTGACAACAAGAAAACTGAAGTGTGGGGATGGGGGGGGGGGAGACAGCTTGAATCCTTTCACAGCAGTGTTGTGGAAGGATTTGATCTGAAGTATGTTATCAAAACTAAAGATAAAAACTAAAAATAAAGTGATAAATCACTTGGGCATGTTAATGTGTGCATATATAGTAAGCTTCACTGGTTATTAGAATTAGCCGCTCAATAGAATCAAATTTCAAAGAACCGATCCAAATCAATAAAATGCACTATGCTTTCATCATTTACTAGAATCACATTTTCGCTTATAAGAATCAATTTTGAATCCGTTTTATGATAATTTTCTAAAGCCCATTTCTGGAGGTCACATTTATAGAGGTCACAACCATAAAACAATTTGCAGTTTCCGGTTTATTGGGCTTTTCTGTTAGTGCAATAAACGGGTAGTAAACTCGATCTTATTCATTTGCGATAATACCGATAGCTGGAATTCTGTGTTTTCACATTATTATGGTGAAATGTGTTTCTCACTTGCATCTGTTGTGTTAGTTACAATTTGTGTGTGTGCCATGTGCTTTGTTATTGATTGGCACTTATCTTTTTTACTGTGTTTTAAATTTTACTACAAAAATAAATGTCAGTGAAAAGAAAGAGAGTGAATTTGAGTGTAAAAGATAAGTTACGAACTGTAGAAATGTACGATAAATTAAACTTAGGCAATATGTCTCAAAGTGAAGCGGCAGTAAAATTAGGAGTGCCTCAGTCATCTTTATCAAAATTGTTAAAATCACGTCACACATTAAACACTAATGTGATTAGTGAAACCAGAAAAAGGAAGCATGAAGGGAAATGCCAAACAGTAGATGAAGATCTGTTCATTTGGTTCAAACAGGCCAGCTCATTTTAATGCACCAATCAATCGTACCATTCTTCTTCAAAAAGTTAATGATTTTGCTGAAAAACTACATGAAGAGTTTAAGGCAACGGAGGGATGGCTGACAAGATGGAAGGAGAGACATGATATCGTTTACAAAAAACTTCACGTAGAAAAACAGGATTCCGATAGTTCTGCAGCTGACACTTTGTTGAAAACCTCTTGGTCTGACTTACCAGACCACTGCATGATTTTTAAAAATTCCACTGTGTCTGCAGGAAAGATCAAGGACAGGATTACAGTTCTTTTAACATGCAGCATGATGGGAACAGGAGTAAAACAGCTGCCTGTTGAATATGCCAATAATACCAATGCTTGGATGACAGCTTCTTTATTCGAAGATTATCTTTGTAAATGGGATTTGAAATTGGATAAGAAAAAAAAAAAAAAAAATTGCATTGGTTTTGGATAACTGCCCAGCTCATCCAAAGTTGACTTTCAAAAACATTGAATTTTCTAACTTTGAATACCACATCACTGATTCAACCTCTCGACCGGGGAATAATAAAAACCTTTAAGACCTTTTATAGATTGGATATGAGGCGAAGAATCATCCAGTCTATAGATGAAGGTTTGGGTACATTATCCGATATCACAAAGCAGATAACATTTCTAGATGCACTTCATATGACAACGAATGCCCGGAATGAAGTTTCCAAAACCTGCATTAGCAACTGTTTCACGATACTGATCATATTGAAAAGCCTAAAGACATGGGTGAACAGGAGTTTAATGATTGAGTGGACACAGATAGTGATCTACAAGTTACTGCAGCTTTAATGGATGAAGAAATTGCACAGTCAGTTACTGATAATTTCGTCAAGGAGGAGGAAAATGAAGATGAACCCGAACAAATTCCAAAAACACAAACTTGTGAAGCTATAGCCGTCATGAGGAGAGCATTGGAAGAAACTGGTGCAAGTGATTGTGAATATACAATATTGAAAATTCTATAAATAGACTTTGTAGTAATAATTTAAAGCAATCTAAAATAAGTGACTATTTTAAATTATAATCATATTACAAAATGTTATGTTTAGTTAATATGTATATTAATTAAGCTGTGTACGTAAGTATAAATTTATTTTTATTTTGTTCGGAACGTAAAAATCAGAAGAATATTCCGATTTTTACGTATCTTTTAATTAGTAATAAACCTTTAGTAAATAAAGTGTAAATTTGTGCTTTATATCTTTATTTTTATAGTCTCTGGATAATATTTGTTGATTTTCACTTATTGGAATCGCCATTTATTAGAATCAAAATTCAATTTGCAAATGTGATCGCTATAACCGACGCTTATTGTATATGTGAGAACTGAGTTTATATATACAGTCAGTCCTCGTATAACACGTGTTTACACTACACAAATTCGATCATACACGATTTATAAACAGGGGAACGATATCTTATATAACACGAACCGAATTTGCTTATGCACGATTCGCCTTTGTGTTTACAAGAAATGGCATTCGAACATAGAATCACCCCAACCGAACGCAACACGATTGGAATGAAGAGAAGATTCTGAAAATGTATTTGTTTTTTATATCAGTGAAGGGGAAACACATTTCACCATAATAACGTAAAAACCAACACAATTCCAGCTATCAGTATAATCACAAATGCAATCAGATCGAGTTTACTACCAGTTTATAACAGATTCCACTAGCAGAATCTGTTATAAACTGGTAGTAAACCAAAGACTTTGGTCCTTGAGGTTGTCACAGACATTCTCTCTCTCAGATATGCCAGACAAGCATGTACTTGCTACATGGGAGTCTAAAACGCTGATGGAACTGATATTCGGGTGGCACTCAAGTCAAGTGGACCCAATTTCGGCGAAGTCCGGACGGTCTGTGACAGCCAAATCCTCTGCTTGCACCTTCACGATGGTGGGACTGTTAGTAATCCTGGTATAACCTACATGCACAAGTACATGGTGGGTGACCACCCAGGTGTGAACCAATGTAAGCAGGGGTCGAGGTGTGGCGCTCACACCACATGGAGGAACGCCGCCCCTCTATGTTACCAGGCAGTACTAGGTGGTAGATGACTCTCATCAACCGGTGAAATACCACCAATTTGCTTATTGGAGGCTTGAAGTGGTGGAACCCATGTTTAGTCTCTAGAGCTAAGTTCCGGTCAACCCTTCCCTATCTCTTCCATCATGCAGTGTGATTGATGACTTTTGAAGTTATGATGAACATCGTGGCGAGATCCAATATTCCTTACGTTTCGAGGGTACAGCTCTAAAACGGTGTTCGCAGGCCGGCCGCTAGTTCGTACACTGGACCAAACCTGTTGGTAACTCACTAGGAGGCTTCCGGATCAGCTAGTGTATAATCTTGCTACCTCTACTCTGCCAGATAGTGACTGGAGGGAGTCCGAGTAGTGTGTATGCGGGGAGCATTGTCGAGGCCACGTTATGTCAAGGATCTGGGTATATTCTTACCACGTGTACGCCATATCCAAAAATTTCATTACTTCATACAGCATGTCCCACCCACTTTTTCTTAATATTGAATACACCATGAATTGTCAAAATAATAGAGCGAGCTTATCTGCGAAAAGATCTAAATCTCCCAAAGACTTCCTAATTCATTTCACAAATATACGTGGTCTCAATTCTAATCTCAGCGATGTCCATTTCCACTTGCAATCTGCCAAACCCCGTGTACTTTTTCTGAAAGAATCTCAGTTATCGGTTGATTCAGCTTCTGCTCATCTCAGATGCCCAAATTATTTGCTGTATGATTCCTTTCGCCTCAAAGGTGGTACTTGTGCATATGTCCATTCTGATATTCCCTGTCAGAGACTTGGAAATTTGGAATCTCCTCTCTTTGATCTTCTCTGGCTTAAAATATCTCTACCTCATTGTGTCAAATTCATCTGTTGTCTCTACCGTTCTCCCAACTCCACCAATCACTTGGAGCTCTTTGACTTCCTCTCTTTGCAACTTGACTTTCTCCAGTCCAACTTTCCTAACAGTGAGGTAATTTTCCTTGGTGATTTTAATGTTCACAACTCCAGCTGGCTTCTGTTTTCTAGTCACACCGACCCAGCAGGTCGAGATGCTGAGGCTTTTGCAATTACTAATGACCTAGCACAGATTGTTCATTTACCTACAAGAATTCCGGACAGTCCTAATTATACAGCCAATACGCTTGATCTTTTTCTCACAAACAACCCTTCTAAGTACACGGTTGAAGTGAGAGGTCCTTTAGACACTTCAGATCACAACTTGGTGATTGTCTCTTCTCCAATGGAACCGTTATCTCATGGCTATTCCCAACCTCGTGTTGTTTGGCATTACAAGAATGCAAAATGGGATTACCTGCGCGACGACTTTTCTTCTTTTCCTTGGTCGGATTACTGTTTCAAAACTTCTGATGTCAACGTTTGTTCAGATCGTGTCAGTGAAATTATTCTTGCAGGAATGGAATCCTTTATCCCACACTCCACTTTAAAATCTCATCCTTTATCTAAACCTTGGTTTTCCAATAAATGTGCTAAGGCTGTTCAAGAGAAGAATGTTGCATATCGTAATTGGCTTGTTTCTAATTCTTCAGTTTCATTTTCTGCCTACAGCAAAGCTCGCAACAATTGTAAAGCAGTTATTAATCAGTCCAAACTAGAGTTTGAACATGCTAAGAGTAGAAAACTTGCTTCTTGCCCTATTGGTAGCCGAGCATTCTGGTCTCTTGCCAAAGCTATTGGCCGCAACTTTTGCCCATCTCTGCTCCCACCTCTGTCCAAACCAGATGGTTCTGTTGTCACTTCAGCCAAGGATAAAGCTGACCTGCTAGCATCCCATTTTTATTCCAGCTCATGTAGTAATGATCTTGGTAAAACACCTCCCACCATTCCCAGCACGCTCCATTCAATGCCTCCTGTGGTCTTCCGTCAAAAGGATATCAGAAGGATTTTGATGAATCTTGATGCTAAGAAAGCTCCAGGTCCTGATGGTATTTCTCCACTTGTTCTCAAAACCTGTGCTCCTGAACTTACTCCTATTCTTTGCCGCCTTTTTTCACTTTCTTATTCCAAAGGTGTTTTTCCTTCTGCTTGAAAATTTGCTCATATCCAGCCAGTTCCTAAAAAGGGTGACAAATCCCTCCCATCCAATTATCATCCCATTGCAATTACTTCTACTCTTTTCTAAAGTAATGGAGAAATCAGTTAACCGCCAACTCTTAAACTACCTAGAAACCTTCCGTCTGATCAACGATCGCCAGTATGGATTCCGTCAGTGTCGATCCACTGGTGATATTCTGGCTTATGTTACCCATTTATGGACTAATTCAATGGAAAGGTTTGGTGAAACACAAGTAGTTGCTCTTGACATCTCAAAGGCTTTTGATCGTGTTTGGCCTAAAGGTCTTCTTTATTAGTAATTGGTTATCCAGTTTTCTCTCTGATCGCTCACTGTGGGTGATGGTAGATGGCTCTCTTGTCTTCTAACTTCTCCACTAATGCCGGTTTTCCCCAAGGTTCAGTTCTTTCCCCCACTCTTTTCCTCTTGTACATTAATGACCTTCTTCCATTAACTGGAAATCCTATCCATAGTTTTACCGATGATAGCACATTGCATTCCACTTTACATTTTGAGAAACCTTGTCCTGCTCAATCAGCTTCAACTTCTCAAAAATCTGCTACCAATTCCTTAAATGTCGATCTTCAGGTAATTCTCCAGTGGGGCAAAGACAACTTAGGTGATTTCAACCCTTCTAAAACTCAACCTTGTCTTATATCTCGCATAAAGGATTCTTCTGCTCCTATGTTTATCTTTAGTGACACTCCGATTTCTAGGCAAAATGATATATCTCTTTTAAGGATTACCCTGACTTCTAATCTCTCTTGGCACAAGCACATTACAAATATTGCTTCCTCTGCATCTAAAAAAACTTGGTTTTCTCTTTTGCTCTCGGCGTTACTTTTCTTCCGAACAGCTGCTCACTCTGTATAAATCGCAAATCCGCCCTGCCATGGAATATTGTTCCCACATCTGGGGGGGTGCCCCCAAAACCCCTCTCAGGCTTCTTGATTCCATTCAGAAGAGGGCAGTTAGGTTAATTAATGATTCATCTCTAACAGAGTCTCTCCACTCGCTTTCTCATAGACGTACTGTTTCTGCTGCATGCCTCGTCTACAGATACTTCCATCGGCACTTTTCTTCTGAATTGACTTCTATAATTCCTGCTCTCTCTTTCAAAACAGTCCGAACACGTGCCGCCACCAGCCAACGACCATATACTGTCCAACTTCAAACCCACACAACCAACTTTTCATCTTCCTCATTTATTCATTCAACTGCCGTTTTCTGGAACAACCTTCCTTCATATGTATTTCCTGAAAATTACAATCTATAGAAGTTCGAGTCCAATGTCAACAAATATCTTCTTTTTTCCTCTTCTCAACCGCCAACCCAAGCACGGTACTAAGTACTATAGGTTCTAATACCTCTAGTGTTTGGGGTTCACATAAAAAAAAAAAGAAAAAAAAAAAGAAATGCAACTGGAAATTGTTTTATGGTAGTAACCCCTAGAAATGTGCTTTAGTAAAATGTGAGGTGTTAATAGTGTATCTCTGCCTTTACGGTGTTGTTTATTCAGTTGCTACACGCTTGCAGCTTTGTTTATGTGTATCAAGCGTGCCTCCTCGTTTTGTAATTGTGCTTTATTCCCTAAAAATGAGTAAAATACTTAAAAGGTGTGAAAAGGAAGCACCCTGGCGAAGACACTGCCGATTCAGAGAGAAAAAGAAAAGCAATATCGATAAACAGAGGCGGACTGTGTCAAAAATTCTTACACGGGAAAATTTATAGTGGCCTCATACTATGGTTTATGGCCAAAATCACAATGACTTGCGGCCCACCGGGGTTTCCCCGGTAAGGCTTATGGCCAGTCCGCCTCTGTCGATAGAGAAAAAATATGAAATTGTGAAAAGCTTTGAGCAAAATGAAAGACCGTGTGATATTGCACGTGCTACAGACATAAATGAGGCAATGCCGAGAATTACAAAGAATGTAGAGAAAATAAAAACAACTTTCATAGCAGGAACAACTCAAAGTGTAATTAAAATCCATTAGATTAAGACACAAATAATTGGAAGAGATGGAACGGCTGTCATCTGTTTGGATAGAAAATCAAACAAAAAACAAGTTTGCTTACGATACAAGCAAAAGCATTAGCGATATTTTATTGTGTAATAGTCGTAATAAAATACGTAATGTTTTGGTTACAAATGTGTGTTCAATCTTGGGAGGTCGGCACCTAACCCTATTTTTCCAATAGGGTCTGTTGTTTATATTGCACGATTTTGCATTGCACGAGGGTTTCTAGGAACACAATATCATGCTATACGAGGACTGACTGTATATTTATATCAGTAATAAAAAAGAAAGTTAATAATTATAACGACTGTAACTAATAATTATGGGTTAATGCAGTTGTAGAGCAATCATGCATTACAACCATGATGTGTATAAAATATTAAAGATAATAGAAAATAATAGAAGTAGTAAATCAATCAAATAATACCATTCGGGGATTTAAGAAAATGCAAAAAAAAAAAAAAAAAAAAATTTATTGCTTTTTACCCACAATCCAGATGACTTCAACTGGGGCCAACCACCCAGATTGAAGGCAAAAAAAGACGACAAGAAGTTCTCTGTTTCTGTAATGATCAATATATGCTAAGTAATTTAAATCTAAATCAAATATAGGCCAAATATAGTAATTAAAAATGGTTTAGAAATTTTAGAATCAAAAGTAAGAAAATTTAAGTAAATTATAAATGTAAGCATATATTAATCATCGTTGACCCGACAGAGAACGTAATTTAATGATTAAAATAAGATTAAATATATAATACATACTACATATCTACCGTATCCAGGACATAATGTAGTAACGATAATAGTCGTCATGTGGTGCCCCCTATGTGATGGATATGGTAAAAATAAATAATTAATTAATTAACCAATCAAATTTAAGTTAATGTAAAGAGAAACATGCAGATAGTAAGAAGAAAAACTAAAGGAGTAGGAATAATAGAACCTGAACTCTATAAACGCGAAAAATAGTGGCATAGATATGAAATACAGTCTGTCCTCGTATAGCACGATAGTTGCGTTCCTAGAAATCCTCGTGCAATGCAAAATCGTGCAATATAAACAGGCCCTATGGGAAAAGTAGGGTTAGGTGCCGACCACCCAAGATTGAACACACATTTGGAACCAAAACATTACCAAACACAATAAATAATCGGGTAATTTTAATCGTTATAAAATACTTACGTATTTTATAACGATTAAAATACGTAATAAAAATAATATTATATTATAATAAAGTATTTTTAGTATTTTTTAATACTAAAAAAGTATTTTTTACGAATAAAATACGTATTTTATTCGTAAAAAATTTATTATATTAAATAAAATAGTCGTAATAAAATACTTACGTATTTTATAATACGTAAGTCGTAATAAAATATTGCTAATGCTTTTGCTTCTATCGTAAGCAAACTTGCTTTTTGCTTGATTTTCTATCCAAAGAGATGACAGCCGTTCCATCTCTTCCAATTCTTTGTGTCTTAATCTAATGGATTTTAATTACACTTTGAGTTGTTCCCGCTATGAAAGTTGTTTTTATTTTCTCCGCATTCTTTGTAATTCTCGGCGTTGCCTCATTTAGGTCTGTAGCACGTGCAATATCACATGGTCTTTCATTTCGCTCAAAGCGTTTCACAATTTCATATTTTTTCTCTATTGACAGAAGCAGACTGGCCATAAGCCTTACGGGGGAAACCACGGTGGGCCGGAGGTCGGTGTGATTTTGGCCATAAACCGTAGTATGAGGCCACTATAAATTTTCCCGGGTAAGAATTTTTGAACCAGTCCGCCTCTGTTTATCGATATTGCTTTTTTTTTTTTCTCTCTGAATGTGCAGTGTCTTAGCCAGGACGCTTCCTTTTCACACCTTTTAAGTATTTTACTAATTTTTAGGGAATAAAGCACAATTACAAAACGAGGAGGCACGCTTGATACACATAAACAAAGCTGCGCGCGTGTAGCAACTGAATAAATAACACCGTAAAGGCCGAGATACACTATTAATTAACACCTCGCATTTTACTAAAGCACATTTTTGGAGGTTACTACCATAAAACAATAAAAACAATTTCCAGTTGAGTTTCTGCTAGTGGAATCTGTTATAAACTGGTAGTAAACTCGATCTAATTGCATTTGTGATTATACCGATAGCTGGAATTGTTAGTTTTTACGTTATTATGGTGAAATGTGTTTCCCCTTCACTGATATAAAACACGTAAATACATTTTCAGACTCTTCTTCATTGCTATCGTGTTGCGTTCAGTTGGGGTGATTCCGCGTTCGACTGCCATTTCTTGTAAACACAAAGGCGAATCGTGTATAAGCGAATTCGGTTTGTGTTATATAAGATAACGTTCCCCTATTTATAAATCGTGTATGATCGAATTCGTGTAATGCAAACACGTGGTATACGAGGACCGACTGTAGTTTCTCCTACGTCTTCAGATTGCCCTAATAATTTTGGAGAAATAAAAATAAGAGTGTAGGATAGCTTAAAGACATTACAAGATATAAGTTATGGCTTGGGTATGCCCGGGATCGCAAACCCGTTCCTATAGTAGGACCCTGAGCTGAATTTGCATGTTACCTCAGCGTGAACTTAAGTAAACTTAAATGAATTTAACTATGTAAAAAAAAAAAAAAAAAAAAAAAAAGATACACTGTAATTTGCAAGCCGGTGGGTACAAGTTTTCTCCGCCGTAAGACCCCAAGAAAGCAAAGTGTATGCCATGTACATATATACATGGCACTAAATATGACAATTATTTTGAACCAATGGGTTCAGAAAACAAATTTTTGAAATTAATTATGCTTATCACTTTCCTGAAGTAGTATTTTAGGTAAGCGATAGGGAAATTATTGTTGTACAACGCTGTTATGTTTGCTGAACAGTTTTTATTATTATCGCAAATATAAGCAATCCTCAGACATTGGGATAAAATGATATTAGCATGCACTGATTTTGATATCTTAGATCCCCAGTTTGTAAGGCCGACTACATTGAAATTAAATGCGTCTCTTTTATTATATACGTTTACGTCTATATTATTATGGAATACTTCTATATGAAGATCCAGGTAATTTGCTATAGTATCAGAACTATTAGTTTTTTCTAATACAAGTTCTTCTGGATATAATTTACTGTAATCCTGGACAAAATGTGGACAGTTAAACACACATAGATCATCTACGTATCTGAATATAAGTAGGTAATCTTGGAATGCTCTTTCTGTATAATATAGATAAAGGTTTGCGATTATGCTTGCTGCTGGACTTCTCATAGGGGTGCCATTCACTTGCAAGTATAACGATGTTTCGTCCTATACATAATTATTAAAGATGCATAAATTTATTAGAATATCCTAATAGGTTAAATCAACCTTTATAGCATTTTTATTTTCCAAATATAGTTTCTGGAGAAAGACTTTTAAATTATCAAGATTAATGCTAGTAAATTGACTGTTAAAGTCAAATGTTTATATTTGTTGAATATTATATTTTATTGCATTTATAATTGGTAAGTTATTTATTATAATAGTTTTATTTACGTTATTTAATATAATTTTAAGTACCTTTTCTAATGTTTTTCCTGGAATTTTAGCAAAACTATCTCTACATGATGTTATGAATCTAAATGCAATAGGTTATTTATGAAATTTGGGTATGCCATATATAAATGGGTATTTTAGGTTATTATACTTTAACTTTAATTTTTTGATTATTATATTAGAGGAAGATGCTATGTGTTTATATGTATGGCTTGACTGTAGTTCATTTTTAATAATTTCTATATAATATGATTTACATATAATTGCAAGCAGCTTTGTCAACGGGAGTAATTACAAAATGTTCATGTATATCTTTGAGCTGCCTATTTATTAATTTTGTATTATATAGATATCCGGTATGAATTTCAATTAATTATATTTGTTAGATATGATATTAAGTATTGTAAATAACCACATGTGGTATGCCTCAACCGGAATGTTATATTTGTATGCTGATCTTATGCAGTATTTTAATAAATCTAGATATAACAATTTTTTAAAGGTAGATTTATTAATAGGTAGATTAGGTCAAAATTTAAAACCAAGTGATAAAATATCTCTAAGTTCAGGATATGGGATTATATCTAAATCGCCGGTTATAATGTGGTTATGGTTAGGATCCACGTATCTATGAACACATGTATCCTGTCTGATGTTAATATTGTGAAGGTTTGTAGCTATTATTTTATAGTTACACGCTTTGAGACCAAATGGTTTAGAATATCTAAATCTGATATTAATATGTAAGTTATTAATAGGCAGCAAGTCATTACGTAAATTAATAGTTCTATTCTATGTATATCCAAATCATCCATCATTTTATTTTGAAAATATAAGACGAGGACAGAGTTTTCTAAAGGTTGCTTGTTAATATTCAAAATATTAATTCTGAATTTAACAATGTCTAGTATAATGTGCATAAGGTGAGAAGATGCAGAGACATAATCATTGGCTTTTCTGCTTAGTGCTTTGAGTACACTAACTTTAATACTGAAAAGTGTGTTATGTATTTTACTAATATTTATAGGATCAGTGTCCCACATTTTGAATAAATCTATGAAGTCTCCTAGATGTTCTCGGTTGCTTTTATATGTGTTGGATTTACTATATTTTCTTTTGCAATTATATTTATGAAGTTTGGCAATTTGAAGCATATTATAAACACAAATATCTTTCAAATTATTTGTCATATATTTTTTATTAAATCTATTATTCAGACTGTATGGATATACAGTAATACCCCGAAGTTACGCGATAGGTGGGTCCGACGAAAATCGCTTAAGTCGAATTCGCGTAAGTCGGGGTACAACTTTGCATATAAATACATATAAATTTTGTTTAATTGGGACCAAGGACTAACAAAAACACTAGTTTAGAAGAAAAATATTTAATAAAATTGCAGTTATTTATACATATTAATACAAAATATGTATTAAAAAAATAAATGAGTTACGTAAAAAAGTTATTTCGATGTCGATGGCTTCATAAAATCTAACAAATTCGTCTGACGACACAGCGCATTCTTTTTTTCACGCAGAATTTCTTCGTAGCAAGTTAATTTTTTTATTCCTTGCTTTGTAGCTATAATGCATTCTTCGTTGGAGTCTGTGTTCTAAAATTTTTAAGCCCTTTTCAATTGAGCTGAGACCTTCTGTCAAACTTGCAATTGTCATGTGCTTTTCTGGTGGAACTTGGTCTGAAGTATCGGATACTTCAGTGACGTTTTGCTCACTCATTTCTATGAGCTCATTCATTGTCAGCTCCTGACTATGTGAATCCAACAGCTCGTTGACATCATCACCATTGACTTCCAAATCTAATTGCATGGCAAGATTAACAACTTCTTCTATCACATGAGCGACATGATCAGTTTCTGGCATTGTTTTCGTCTCGTTTTTGAAAAAAAATGAACAAAGTTTCTTCCAGAGACCATTCAATGTTTTTTTTTTTTGTGAATTTCATCCTAAGATTCTTCAATGATTCTTACTGCATCTAAAACATTGAATTGTTTCCAAAAGTCTTTAACAGATATATCACTATTTTGTCTCGTAGCTTCGTTCAGACGTGCAAACGAACACCTCATGTAGTAAGCCTTGAAAGTTTTGATGACTCCCTGGTCCATCGGTTGAAGCAAGCTGGTTGTGTTTGGAGGCAAAAACACAACTTTCACACGTGGGTCGAAATTAATTAGGGTGGCAGGAGGGTGACCGGGTGCATTGTCAATAAGAAACATCACTTTAAATGGAATCTGTTTAGACTTGCAATAACGTTCGACTTCGGGTATGAAGTGGTGACCAAACCAGTCCTCAAAAACGGAAGCTGTCACCCAAGCTTTATGATTTGACTTCCAAGTCACTGGTAAGCTAATTTTAGATATACACCAAACGAAAAAATCAAGAACCGCGTAACTCCAAGTTCGCATAAGTCGGGGTAGCGTAAGTCGGGGTATTACTGTAGTGTTTTATATTGTAACATGCTAATTTCTTCTTGCAATAATCTTTCATTTGTGTTATTAATTACATTAAGTATTGAAATGAAAATATTACCAAAAGTATGTTTTTGGAAATGTCTGAATTCAATATCATGTTCAAGATTACCTGTTTTCTTACTGGATTTGTTATTATAAGTATTAATATCGGAACGATGAAGGTTCATTCTGATATGTAGATTATTGCTGGTTTGACCAATATATTTAACATTGCAAGTACGACAAGTGATCATATATATAACATTATTCATTTTACAGAATATTTGTAAATTTATATTAATTGTAGCATGATTTGGATGCATATAGGGGCAAGTAAGACATAATTTGTTATTGCAAGGTTGAAATTTAAGAAATGGTAATTGGGTATTAGTGCCAGAAGCATTATATGCTAAACTGCTGTGTAAAGTGTGTGATATTTGTATATGTGTCAATGTATTAACATGGTTAGGATTACTATCCATGGCAACAATAGTATCCTCGGTCACTTTTATCCTACTCTGCCGATGTAGTATTTTATTATTACAGTTTTTAAGTAGCATAATAAGAACAAAGTTATTGAAAATGTCGAAATATAAAATAAAATATAATGTATATAATATAAAACCCAAAATGTGCACTCATAAATCCATGAAGGTAAAATTAGGAAAGATCAATGAAGGTAAAATTAAGAAAAAAGAAATATAATTGAAAAAGCAATCTTAGGTAGTGTATACTTAACCTAAGCAAAGCTTTTGTATATATTTATATCAGTAATAAAAAGGAAAGTTAATAATTATAACGACTGTAACTAATATTTATGGGTCAATGCAGTTGCAGAGCAATCATGCATTACAACCATAATGTGTAAAAAATATTAAAGATAATAGAAAATAATAGAAAAAGTAAATCAATCAAATAATACCATTCATGGACTTAGGAAAACGCAAAAAAAAAAAAAAAAAAAAAAAATCGCTTTTTACCCACAATTCAGATGACTTCAACTGGGGCCAACCACCCAGACTGAAGGTAAAAAAAACGACAAGAAGTTCTCAGTTTCTGTAATGATCAATATATGCTAAGTAATTTAGTGTAGTGTAGTCAATTTCTTACTATCTGCAGGTTTCTCTTTGCGTTAACTTAAATTTGATTGGTTAATTAATTAATTATTTTTTTTTACCATATCCATCACATAGGAGGCACCACATATTATTTTGCAACTATTATCGTTACTACATTATGTCCTAGATACAGTAGATATGTAGTATGTATTGTATATTTAATCTTTATTTTAATCATTAAATTACGTTCTCTGTCAGGTCAACGATGATTAATATATGCTTACATTTATAATTTACTTATATTTTCTTACTTTTGATTCTAAAATTTCTTAACCATTTTTAATTACTATATTTGGTTTAGATTTAAATTACTTAGCATATATTGATCATTACAGAAACAGAGAACTTCTTGTCATTTTTTTGCCTTCAGTCTGGGTGTTTGGCCCCAGTTGAAGTCATCTGGATTGTGAGTAAAAAGCGATAATTTTTTTTTTTTTTTTTTTGCGTTTTCTTAAATCCCTGAATGGTATTATTTGATTGATTTACTTTTTCTATTATCTTTAATATTATATATATATATGTATGTGTGTGTGTGAATGTAGCTAAACTATTGCCTGAGTGGTAACAACATTTTATCAACATACTTCAGACTGAATCCTTTGATCTGTCCCCCCCCACACAACTTCAGTTTTCTTGTTGTCAATTTCGTAATGAACTAATTTGCATTAATTGATTATTGATTATGCCATAATCAATTATTTTGACTGACTCTTTCATTTAGCAAAAGATGAGAGACTTAGAACAGAATTGAACATATTACTGCTATATAAATTTTTAAAGCTCATTAAGAGTAGTGTTATTTATTCCTGTAATATACCTTTCAATGCATACATTAGGAATTATGATAAATTTTTATCTTATTTACTCTTAATTTCCATTGAATGTGTGTATTCATGATGACTTATTCTTTTTTTTTTTTTTTTTTTCTTCCATCTTAGGTCTGATGATTCAGATTATGAATTTAGTGATCACGAAGTGAACAAGCTTCTTATTGTCACTCAAACACCACCCTTAACAGGATCACAGCAGTCATTAACACAGCCACCCCATGTTAAAAAACATGATGGATATGACAGGACAGGAGACTGGATAACTCGTGTAAAAATAACTCAAGATTTAGCAAAAATTATAAATGATGGACTCTATTATTATGAACAGGATTTATGGCAGAAAGTGGAAATGGTAAGTTTTTTTTTTTTTATAAGTGTTAAAACTGATAAGATTATACCTTGGTGTTTTTTAATGAAATGTAGAGGTAATTGAACTTTTAATTAGATATTTATTATGCAAATTTCATCTAAATTTTAAAAGAAATTAGAGACATTGTTGATATTCTTAGGTATCTGAGTAATTGGTGTTCTACAGCAGTAGTACACAACCTGGAGTGACAAGCTTCTGCCCCCCCCCCCCCAGACTCCAATTTTCCTTATACAATAAAACCTGGTTAATTAGAAGTTCAAGGATCAAATGGGTTTGAAATATCTGTACAGAATAAGAACCTGCCAGTATTAATTAATCAAGAGAAACTTTTAATTACTCATTAATAATCTTTCAGTTTGTTGTGGTAGACATTCTTGAATAGGTGGTTAATGTGAATCAGCCAATATAAGAAAGATAAATTTTACACACATCACACGAGATTGCTGAGTTTTGGATTTGTTTGTGATGCTGTTACTAGCTGTGCAGTTCATTGTATATGGCTTTTTGTTAATTCCTTAAATTAAGCATTGTGCATCTCTCTCTCTCTCTCTCTCTCTCTCTCTCTCTCTCTGCGTGTGGGTGAATCCATGTATCTAGATATATTACTTGTGCTTTAATATTTGTAATTCATGCAAAAAAAAAAAGGTGACAATTTTGCCTTATTCCTTTCAATAAATAACTAATATTTGTAAAATAATAGGAGTTTACCACAATATAGTACGTAGAACACTTCCATATGATACCCTCCAGAAATTAAAGCGGAAAAAATGAAAAAATCAACAACTTACCAGTACATTAAAGTAAAATATAAATAATTCAATAATTAAAAAACCAATTTAACACAATTCAAATCAATTTAAAACAATTAAAAATGAAATTAACGCAATTAAAAGAATCTAACGAAAATGTTCAACGATTTTCTTTCCCGAAGCTGACAACGCTGTCAGCTTCAGGAAGTAAAATCGTTTTGAACATTTTCGTTAGATTCTTTTAATTGCGTTAATTTGATTTTTAATTGTTTTAAATTGATTTGAATTGTGTTAAATTGGTATTTTTATTATTTATATTTTACTCTAATGTACCGGTAAGTTGTCAATTTTTTTTTCATTTTTTTCCGTTTTTAATTTCTGAAGGGTATCATACGGAAGTGTTCTACGTACTATATTGAGGTAAACTCCTCTTATTATTTTACAAATATTATTATCAACGCAGAATGTATTGAGTATTACAGCTCTGATTCATACTATCTAATAACTAAATTGATAACCACTCTTTTTATCTCACTTAGTCATCTCTTTATCCATCACAGTAACTTGCCCCTAATGGCACACTGTTTCAGTTTATACAGCAGTCTTTTATATGGAACGGTGTGAAAAGCTTTTCTGAAATCTAAGTATATGATGTTAAAATAATTCTTTACATCCAGGTCCTTCATTA